>NC_056430.1:6749289-6781789 GCF_018296145.1 Oncorhynchus tshawytscha | reverse complement strand
TGTTCCCTTACTGTAGCTCCACTGTAGCTCCACTGTAGCTTTACTGTAGCTTTACTGTAGCACCACTGTAGCGCCACTGTAGCTTTACTGTAGCTCCACTGTAGCTTTACTGTAGCTTTACTGTAGCTCCACTGTAGCTTTACTGTAGCTTTACTGTAGCTTTACTGTGGCTCCAGAAACCTAATTATAAGGCAAAGTACTTTCCCAGAGTTATCCAAAGCATTTCCAGAGAGCGATTTGCTTGTCCTTAACTGAAAGCCCTGGTGTATGAGGGGTAGAGAAGGGTAGAGAGGGGACTTTATACACCATAGTGGGGTCAATCAGAATTGTGTCTGTGTCTGTGTGTGTGTGTGTGTGTGTGTGTGTGTGTGTGTGTGTGTGTGTGTGTGTGTGTGTGTGTGTGTGTGTGTGTGTGTGTGTGTGTGTGTGTGTGTGTGTGACATTGATCAACCATATTGACAGAGGGTAATAACATGTGGTTCATTGAGGGACTGTTGTTCTCTGTTGATTTGAGGAACTAAAGCAAGGTGCTCTAAACTAGTGGCAGATTGGGGATCAGTTCCTTATAATAACAGATGATTGAGATTACCCTAGATTGTAAATCTTTGAAGGCCCCCTGCTGATCCTTGCTGTGTTTCAAGATGAAGATAAAGCTACAGAGACTCAGGCTGCAGAATTCAACAAGCGATACCATACGGGCCAAAGCCATATACTTTAACTCGATAGATTTACAGGGGTCAGATCTGTGCTGTGAGAAAATTACAGGGCCTCCGGCCTGGGTTGGTCCTGACACAAAAGGATTTACACACGGACACCTAATCTTAAACAGATCGCGTGAAGAATGTAAAATGATGAGTCCACAGCTAGTCATCGTTTTTGTCAGGGCTATTAATTAAGGGCCTTGTGCCTTTGTTTTCTGAAGGAGACAGATCAGACAGACGATGCTATGAGACTGGCATTAATCAAATCAAATGTTATTGGTCACGTACACATGGTTAGCAGATGTTAATGTGTGAGTGTAGCGACATGCTTGTGCTTCTAACTCCGACAGTGCAGCAATATCTAACAAGTAATCTAACAATTCCACAGCAACGACCTTATACACACACAGCTAAAGGGATGGAATAAGAATATGTACATAGAAATGTATGGATGGGCCACTCACCGGAGTTTTATCTCAACGTGAAACACGCCCGATGCATGCTTCTCCATACTGTAGTCTCCTAGTGATTTAGCAGGTTCTCTATAATCTCCCAGTGATTTAGCAGGTTCTCTATAATCTCCCAGTGATTTAGCAGGTTCTCCATAATCTCCCAGTGATTTAGCAGGTTCTCCATAATCTCCCAGTGATTTAGCAAGTTCTCTATAATCTCCCAGTGATTTAGCAGGTTCTCTATAATCTCCCAGTGATTTAGCAGGTTCTCTATAATCTCCCAGTGATTTAGCAGGTTCTCTATAATCTCCCAGTGATTTAGCAGGTTCTCCATAATCTCCCAGTGATTTAGCAGGTTCTCTATAATCTCCCAGTGATTTAGCAGGTTATCTATAATCTCCCTGTGATTTAGCAGGTTCTCTATAATCTCCCTGTGATTTAGAAGGTTCTCTATAATCTCCCAGTGATTTAGCAGGTTCTCTATAATCTCCCAGTGATTTAGCAGGTTCCCTATAATCTCCCAGTGATTTAGCAGGTTCTCTATAATCTCCCAGTGATTTAGCAGGTTCTCTATAATCTCCCAGTGATTTAGCAGGTTCTCTATAATCTCCCAGTGATTTAGCAGGTTCTCTATAATCTCCCTGTGATTTAGCAGGTTCTCTATAATCTCCCTGTGATTTAGCAGGTTATCTATAATATCCCAGTGATTTAGCAGGTTCTCTATAATCTCCAAGTGATTTATCAGGTTCTCCATAATCTCCCACTGATTTAGCAGGTTCTCCATAATCTCCCCGTGATTTAGCAGGTTCTCCATAATCTCCCTGTGATTTAGCAGGTTCTCTATAATCTCCCAGGGATTTAGCAGGTTCTCTATAATCTCCCAGGGATTTAGCAGGTTCTCCATAATCTCCCTGTGATTTAATAGGTTCTCCATAATCTCCCTGTGATTTAGCAGGTTCTCTATAATCTCCCTGTGATTTAGCAGGTTCTCTATAATCTCCCTGTGATTTAGCAGGTTCTCTATAATCTCCATGTGATTTAGCAGGTTCTCTATAATCTCCCAGTGATTTAGCAGGTTCTCTATAATCTCCCAGTGATTTATCAGGTCATTGACCTGGAGAATTTCAGCATAACATGAAAAGAGGGTTTTGTGGGGAGACTACTATTCCTTTTAGAGCTCTCATTTACATGCAGGGAGGGTAGTCCGGACGGCCCAGTACATCACTGGGGCCAAGCTTCCTGCCATCCATGACCTAGATAGTAGGCGGTGTCAGAGGAAGGCCCAAAAAATTGTCAAAGACTCCAGTCACCCAAGTCATAGACTGTTCTCTCTGCCACCGCACGGCAAGCGGTACCGGAGCGCCATGTCTAGGTCCTAAAGACTCCTTAACAGCTTCTAACCCCAAGCCATAACACTGCTGAACAATTAATTAATGCTTTGAAAGGCTTGTCATGGCTCACATCAACACCATTATTCCAGAAACCATAGACCCATTCCAATTTGTATACCGCCCAAACAGGTCCACAGATGACGCAATCTCTATTGAACTCCACACTGACCTTTCCCACCTGGACAAAAGGAACATTCATTGACTACAGCTCAGTGTTCAACACCATAGTGCCCTCAAAGCTCATCAAGCTAAGGACCGTGGGACTAAACACCTCCCTCTGCAACTGGATCCTGGACTTCCTGACCGGCCACCCCCAGGTGGTGAGGGTAGGTAACAACACATTATGCTGATCCACAACACGAGGGCCCTCAGGTGTGCATGCTCAGTCCCCTCCTGTACTCCTGTTCAACTATGACTAAATCGCCAAGCACGACTCCAACACCATCATTAAGTTTGCTGATGACACAACGTTGGTGGGCCTGACAACGCTGAGACAGCATATAGGGAGGAGGTCAGAGATCTGGCAGTGTGGTGCCAGCATAACAACCTCTCCCTTAACGCGATTAAGACAAAGGAGATGATTGTGGACTACAGAAAAAGGAGGGCCGAGCACGCCCCCATTCTCATCGATAGGGCTGTAGTGGAGCAGGTTGAGAGCTTCAAGTTCCTTGGTGTCCACATCACCAACGAACTATCATGGTCCAAACACACCAAGACAGCAGTGAAGAGGGCACAACCAAACCTATTCCACCTCAGGAGACTGAAAGGATTTTTATGGGTCCTCAGATCCTCAAAAGGTTCTACAACTGCACCATCAAGAGCATCCTGACGGGTTGCATCACCGCCTGGTATGGCAACTGCTCAACCTCCGACCGCAAGGCACTACAGAGGGTAGTGCGTATGGCCCAGTACATCACTGGGGCCAATCCTCCTGCAATCCAGGACCTCTATACCAGGCGGTGTCAGAGGAAGGCCCTAAAAATGTTCAGACTCCAGCCACTCTAGTCATAGATTGTTCTCTGCTCCCACATAGCAAGCGGTACCGGAGTGCCAAGTCGCAGTCCAAAAGGCCTTTTAACAGCTTCTACCCCCCAAGCCTCCTTCAAATTGGATGGGTTCCGCTCATGTACAGCAATATTTAAGACATACCACAGATTCTCAATTAGATTGAGGTCTGGGCTTTGACTAGACCATTCCAAGACATTTAAATGTTTCCCCTTAAACCACTCAAGTGTTGCTTTATCAGTATGCTTAGGGTCATTGTCCTGCTGGAAGGTGAACCTCTGTCCCAGTCTCAAATCTGGAAGACTGAAACAGTTTTCCCTCAGGAATTTCCCTGAATTTAGCGTCATCCAGCATTCCTTCAATCCTGACCAGTTTCCCAGTCCCTGCCAATGAAAAACATCCCTACAGAATGATGCTGCCACCACCATGCTTCACTGTGGGGATGGTGTTCTCGGGGTGGTGTATGGTGTTGGGTTTGCGCCAGACATAGCGTTTTCCTTGATGGCCAAAAAGCAACATTTTTGAAGAAGTACCTTCTTCCATATGTTTGGGGAGTCTCCCACATGCCTTTTTGCGAAACGTGTTTGCTTTTTTTCTTTTCTTTAAGCAATGGCTTCTTTTTGGCTACCCACTGTGCTATCTAACCTGCAAACGAGCTTCACTGCCATACAACATTCCTTCCGTGGCCTCCAACTGCTCTTAAACGCTAGTAAAACCAAATGCATGCTTTTCAACCGTTTGCTGCCTGCACCCGCATGCCCGGCTAGCATCACCACCCTGGATGGTTCCGACCTAGAATATGTGGACATCTATAAGTACCTAGGTGTCTGGCTACACTGTAAACTCTCCTTCCAGACTCATATCAAACATCTCCAATCCAAAATCAAATCTAAAATCGGCATTCTATTTCGCAACAAAGCCTCCTTCACTCACTCCGCCAAACTTACCCTAGTAAAACTGACTATCCTACCGATCCTCGATTTCGGCGATGTCATCTACAAAATGGCTTCCAACACTCTACTCAGCAAACTGGATGCAGTTTATCACAGTGCCATCCGCTTTGTTACGAAAGCACCTTATACCACCCACCACTGCGACCTGTATGCTCTAGTGGGCTGGTCCTTGCTACATATTCGTCGCCAGACCCACTGGCTCCAGGTCATCTACAAGTCCATGCTAGGTAAAGCTCCGCCTTATCTCAGTTCACTGGTAACGATGGCAACACCCACCCGTAGCACGCGCTCCAGCAGGTGTATCTCACTGATCATCCCTAAAGCTAAAACCTCATTTGGCCACCTTTCCTTCCAGTTCTCTGCTGCCTGTGACTGGAACAAATTGCAAAAATTGTTGAAGTTGGAGACCAGCTCTGTGGAGTGTACGGCTTAAAGTGGTCCAATGGACAGATACTCTAATCTCCGCTGTGCAGCTTTACAGCTCCTTCAGGGTTATCTTTGGCTCTTCTCTGATAAATGCCCCCCTTGCCTGGTCTGTGAGTTTTGGTGGGCGGGCCCTCTCTTGGCAGGTTTGCTATGGTGCCATATTCTTTCCATTTTTTTATAATGGATTTAATGGTGTTCCGTGGGATGTTCGAAGTTTCAGATATTTTTTTAACCCAACCCTGATCTGTACTTCTCCACAACTTTGTCCCTGACCTGTTTGGAGAGCTCCTTGGTCTTCATGGTGCCGCTTGCTTGGTGGTGCCCCTTGCCTAGTGGTGTTGCAAACTCTGGGGCCTTTCAGAACAGGTGTATATATACTGAGATCATGTGACAAATCATGTGATACTTAGATTGCACACAGGTGCACTTTATTTAACTAATTATGTGACTTCTGAAGGTAATTGGTTGCATCAGATCTTATTTAGGGGCTTCATAGCAAAGGGGGTGAATACATATACAAAGGGGGTGAATACGCACGCACCACTTTTCCTTTTTGAAACAAGTCATTTTTTTTCACACCACTTCTACGTTTTTTTTTTCTTAAACAAATATTTTTTTTTCATTTCACTTCACCAATTTGGACTATTTTGTGTATGTCCATTTTTTTTATTTTGTGTATGTCCATTATATGAAATCCACATAAAACATCTATTTAAATTACAGGTTGTAATAACAGGAAAAACTCCTAGGGGTAATGAATACTTTTACAAGGTACTGTATCTTGAAATCAATATGAATAAAATGCTAATGAATTAATTACTTAAAAATCATACAATGTGATTTTCTGGATTTTTGTTTTAGATTTCCATCTCTCACAGTTGAAGTGTACCTATGATAAAAATTACAGACCTCTACATGCTTTGTAAGTAGGAAAACCTGCAAAATCGGCAGTGTATCAAATACTTGTTCTCCCCACTGTATATGCAATCATTTATGACTTGCAGAACCCTTCTTTGGTGCCTTTAAAGACTCGATGGGAAAAGGATTTGGGGGAGGAACTTGGGGAAGATGCCTGGGAATCTGTGCTGCACAGGGTGCACTCGTCCTCTTTTAGCACTAGACACAGCCTCATTCAATTCAAGGTGGTTCACGGTATCCACTAGTCGGGGGCCAAACTTGGAAGAATATTCTCTGATTTTGATCCTATTTGTGTCAGATGTAAAATGGAATCAGCCACACTGTTGCATATGTTTTGGGGCTGTCATTAACTGTCAGGTTTCTGGGAATTCATATGTAAATGTTTCTCTGATATATATGACACTGTTATAGATCCATCTCCCCTTACAGCCCTTTTTGGAGTACTGCCCATAGGTACCCCCCTATCAAGAATCCAGTCGGACACTGTTGCTTATACAACTCTTTTAGCTAGACGGCTAATACTACAGAACTGGAAGATGGCAGCTCCCCCATCTTATAAATATTGGGTGAGAGATGTGTTGTGCTCTCTGAAACTAGAACATTTTAAATTCAATTCACGTGGGAACCCCAAACTGTTTTATGAGGCTTGGGCTCCATTCCGGTCTTACTTTAAACAGTCCATCCTCTGATGACATTCATATTAAAACCAAAATAAGTCCGTATTTGACCCCCGTGACTTAATAAGGGTTGGATGAGCATTTCTTTGTGTTTTTTTTCTGGGGTGGCATTAAGGTCCATGTGCTTATTGATTGTGACCTACGGATGCCTTGTTCATCTTGCCTGGGCAGAGACTAAAGTGTGAGCTTGTTTTTCTGAGTTATTTTAATTAAAACATTTTGTTCACCCCTACATAAAATTATTATTATTCTTTTTTCTTTTTTTTTTTAAAGCATTGTAAACGTTTTATTTTTGGTCCAGTGGATGATCGGCCTGTGGCCATGACTCTCTGTGAGTGGTTGCATTTCTCCACCCTTATCCCTTGACTGTATACAGGAACTATGGTGAGGTGTTTGCTCTGTCCCTGTACTATAGATTGCCCTTTAACCTTTGTAGCCTTCTGCCTGGTGTGTTTAACTTGTCTAAAGTATGGTATCTTTAAAGCTATTTGTTTTAAATGTATTATTTGTATTTTTTCTAGTTGAGTATATTATTTATATTGCTTTGTGTTGTCTTGTCTGTGTGTGTAAAACCTTAATAAACAGAGTTTTCAAAGAAAGATGCAACCTAGATGACTACTGCTGGAGAAAATCATTCCCATTGATGTTTTCACATCCATGTAAAGCGATCAGGATTCCATAGAAAGGAAGTCACTACCTAAACCAAAACAAGTTGAACAGCCAGCCTACTCGGGTCAGTTGTAACTGACAGGCAGAGCTTAAGGTTACGGCTGTATGTCTTAAAAACTCTTCTAAAGGGAGATGACATGCACCTGCATGTTTAAAGAAACAAAAACTCACAGGAACAAGTTAGATACCAAACAGCTGTGTCTACGTTCTGTACACCTGGACCCAATTAAATATCAATTAATAAAAAAATCTCTCGCCCGATACTTTCCCTATATGAATCATGCTAGTACAGTAACCTATGGTAACGTCAGTACAGTAACCTATGGTAACGTCAGTACAGTAACCAATGGTAACGTCAGTACAGTAACCGATGGTAACGTCAGTACAGTAACCTATGGTAACCTCAGTACAATAGCCTATGGTAACCTCAGTACAGTAACCTATGGTAACGTCAGTACAGTAACCTATGGTAACCTCAGTACAGTAGCCTATGGTAACCTCAGTACAGTAACCTATGGTAACGTCAGTACAGTAACCAATGGTAACCTCAGTACAGTAACCTACGGTAACGTCAGTACAGTAGCCAACGTTAACGTCAGTACAGTAACCTATGGTAACGTCAATACAGTAGCTTATGGTAACGTTAGTACAGTAACCTATGGTAACCTCAGTACAGTAACCTATGTTAACGTCAGTACAGTAGCCTATGGTAACGTCAGTACAGTAGCCTATGGTAACGTCAGTACAGTAGCCTATGGTAACCTCAGTACAGTAGCCTATGGTAACCTCAGTACAGTAGCCTATGCTTCAGAGGGGGGAGGGGCAGGTAGCCTAAACACACTCACTGGTAAAGATTTTCAACTTGCAGGCAGATGCTGGAATGCATTTCTGAGTGACATATTGAGGCTTTGCATAAGCGCTTTGTTGCTGGCGAGTTGGGTTCCATTGTTGCCAGATAGAGCTGTCGTTTAGACCTGGTCTCTAAGCCTGTTGTGTTAATCTAAGCCAGGGAGAGTGATTGACAGCTGCCCAGGGTAGCGGCCCTGAAGGCATCTCTTCTCCATTGTTAGACTGGTCCCAGATCTGTCTGTGATGTATAGCCTGCTCCTATGGACCAGGCTAGGATGATGCCAAGGAGAGACAGGATAGGGTGTTCCCCCAGTCACTGCCTAACAGCCAGAGTAGAATCGCTCAGTGACACTTTGTCTATGGACTCTGTTCAAAAGCATGTCACTCTTGGCTGCCGCTGTCACCTCCCTGCTGGGTTCAAATAGTATCTGTTTTATTTCAAACCCACTGAGAGTCTGTCTGGAATGCCAGTATGGGTGGGGCTTGCTCTTTTGGAACTATCTCTTTTCCATTGGTTCCATTCCATTGGTTCTATTCAATTGGTTCCAATCCATTGGTTATATTCCATTGGTTCTATTCCATTGGTTCTATTCCATTGGTTCCATTCTATTGGTTCTATTCCATTGGTTCCATTCCATTGGTTCCATTCCATTGGTTCCAATCCCCCAGGCAGGAAAACTCAATCAAGTGGAGCTAATGACGTGTTTGAGGCAAAAACAAATAGTATTTGAACCCCAGGTTGGTCTGCACAGTATAGGCAAGGCTCTGTTCTAATGCCTGTCATTGTGTCAGTGGATTGGGAATGTGGATGGGTGGGGGACACTGCTCATTGAGAGAGAGAGAAAGTTCCAGAACAGAGTTTTCCATTAGAGATGCATGCCTTACACCCAGTCCCTGAGCTCTTTGTCTGGGCTGAATGGCAGGTCTGAAAGGGCAGAGGGGCTTGTTTCTTGGCTGGTTAGAGAGTCTTCTCCTCTCTCTCTCTCTCTCTCTCTCTCTCTCTTCAGGGGGCCCGTCCCAAATTGTACCCTATTCCTTTGTACCCTATTCACTACTGACCAGGGCCTATATAGGGAACGAGGTGCCTTTTGGGACACAAGCCTATGTTGCTGGGTCTTTTCATGACTCACTAAGGCGTCTAATGAGAGGCCCTGCTTTTCTTTCACTTGGTGTCAATCCAGAAGCCTCTGCCCTGTCTGCTGTAAAAGGCATTACAGTATAACTGGTAACACACACACACACACACACACACACACACACACAGTTACCCAGCCTTGGGCTCACCCTCCATGTTATAATCTATATCTTTGCGTTGGCTAACAACAACACTTTACAGACACCGTAAACCCACACTAATATGGGAGTTCTTCTAGGATTCCACATTTTTCAGTTTATTAGAAAGGCCTGCGGCAATATTGCAAAATGATAATTGAAAACGTATTGTAATAAATAAAGTTTCATAACATATATCTTCTCAACAACAACAACAAGGCTGAGGGTTACTAAGCATAACATATAGCTTCTCAACAACAACAACAAGGCTGAGGGTTACAAAGCATAACATATATCTTCTTCTCAACAACAACAACAAGGCTGAGCGTTACAAAGCATAACATGCTGTGAAACAATCTTTGGGAAACTTTTATTTCTCTGTTATGTTCTTTCTAAAATTGAGAATGGGCGGCATGTAGTCTAGTGGGGCGTAGCCTAGTGGGGGGGGGTAGCCTAGTGGGGCAGCATGTAGCCTAGTGGGGTGGGGGTAGCCTAGTGGGGCGGCAGGTAGCCTAGTGGGGCGGGGGTAGCCTAGTGGGGCGGGGGTAGCCTAGTGGGGCAGCAGGGCCTAGTGGGGCGGGCCTAGTGAGGAGGCGGGGGGCGCCTAGTGGGGCGGCAGGTAGCCTAGTGGGGCGGGGGGTAGCCTAGTGGGGAGGCGGGTAGCCTAGTGGGGTGGCACGTAGCCTAGTGGGGCGGCAGGTAGCCTAGTGGGGTGGGGGTAGCCTAGTGGGGCGGGGGTAGCCTAGTGGGGCGGCAAGTAGCCTAGTGGGGCGGCAGGTAGCCTAGTGGTGCGGCAGGTAGCCTAGTGGGGCGGCAGGTAGCCTAGTGGTGCGGGGGTAGCCTAGTGGGGCGGGGGTAGACTAGTGGGGCGGCAAGTAGCCTAGTGGGGTGGCAGGTAGCCTAGTGGGACGGCAGTTAGCCTAGTGGAGAGGCGGGTAGCCTAGTGGGGCGGCAGGTAGCCTAGTGGGGCGGCAGGTAGCCTAGTGGTGCGGCAGGTAGCCTAGTGGGGCGGGCAGGTAGCCTAGTGGTGCGGCAGGTAGCCTAGTGGGGTGGCAGGTAGCCTAGTGGGACGGCAGTTAGCCTAGTGGAGGCGGGTAGCCTAGTGGGGCGGCAGGTAGCCTAGTGGGGCGGCAGGTAGCCTAGTGGGGCGGGGGTAGCCTAGTGGTGCGGCAGGTAGCCTAGTGGGGCGGCAGGTAGCCTAGTGGGGCGGGGGGTAGCCTAGTGGAGCGGGGGTAGCCTAGTGGGGAGGCGGGTAGCCTAGTGGGGCGGGGTAGCCTAGTGGGGCGGCAGGTAGCCTAGTGGGGCGGGGGTAGCCTAGTGGGGTGGCAGGTAGCCTAGTGGGGCGGGGGTAGCCTAGTGGGGAGGCGGGTAGCCTAGTGGGGCGGGGGTAGCCTAGTGGGCGGCAGGTAGCCTAGTGGGGAGGCGGGTAGCCTAGTGGGGCGGCAGGTAGCCTAGTGGGGCGGCAGGTAGCCTAGTGGGGCGGCAGGTAGCCTAGTGGGGCGGCCTAGGGGGGGGGTAGCCTAGCCTAGTGGGGCGGCGGGTAGCCTAGTGGGGAGGCGGGTAGCCTAGTGGGGCGGCGGGTAGCCTGGTGGGGCGGCAGGTAGCCTAGTGGGGGCGGGGGTAGCCTAGTGGGGTGGCAGGTAGCCTAGTGGGGTGGCAGGTAGCCTAGTGGGGCGGGGGTAGCCTAGTGGGGCGGCAGGTAGCCTAGTGGGGCGGGGGTAGCCTAGTGGGGCGGCAGGTAGCCTAGTGGGGCGGCAGGTAGCCTAGTGGGGCGGCAGGTAGCCTAGTGGGGCGGGGTAGCCTAGGGGCGGGGGTAGCCTAGTGGGGCCTAGTGGGGCGGTAGCCTAGTGGGGCGGGGCGGGTAGCCTAGTGGGACGGGGGAGGCAGTAGCCTAGCCTAGTGGAGTGGGGCGGGGTAGCCTAGTGGGGCGGCAGGTAGCCTAGTGGGGCGGCAGGTAGCCTAGTGGGGCGGGGGGGCGGGGTAGCCTAGTGGGGCGGCAGGTAGCCTAGTGGGGCGGCAGGTAGCCTAGTGGGGCGGGGGTAGCCTAGTGGGCGGGGGTAGCCTAGTGGGGAGGCGGGTAGCCTAGTGGGGCCTAGTGGGGCGGGGTAGCCTAGTGGGGCGGCAGGTAGCCTAGCCTGGGGCGGGGTAGCCTAGTGGGGCGGCAGGTAGCCTAGTGGGGCGGGGGTAGCCTAGTGGGGCGGGGTAGGGGGTAGCCTAGTGGGGCGGGGGGTAGCCTAGTGGGCGGCAGGTAGCCTAGTGGGGAGGCGGGTAGCCTAGTGGGGCGGCAGGTAGCCTAGTGGGGCGGCAGGTAGCCTAGTGGGGCGGCAGGTAGCCTAGTGGGGCGGCAGGTAGCCTAGTGGGGCGGCAGGTAGCCTAGTGGGGCGGGGGTAGGCGGGTAGCCTAGTGGGGGGCAGGCCTAGGGGGCGGCAGGTAGCCTAGTGGGGCGGCAGGTAGCCTAGTGGGGGCGGCAGGGTAGCCTAGTGGGGTGGCGGGTAGCCTAGTGGGGTGGCAGGTAGCCTAGTGGGGCGGCAGGTAGCCTGGGGGCGGGGCCTGTAGCCTAGTGGGGGGCGGCAGGTAGCCTAGTGGGGCGGCCTAGGGAGCGGGGGTAGCCTAGTGGGGGCGGCCTAGTGGGGCGGCAGGTAGCCTAGTGGGGCGGCAGGTAGCCTAGTGTGGGCGGCAGGTAGCCTAGTGGGGCGGCAGGTAGCCTAGTGGGGCGGGGGTAGCCTAGTGGGGCGGCGGGTAGCCTAGTGGGGCGGGGGTAGCCTAGTGGGTGGGGCGGGTAGCCTGTGGGGCGGGGGTAGCCTAGTGGGCGGCAGGTAGCCTAGTGGGGAGGCGGGTAGCCTAGTGGGGCGGCAGGTAGCCTAGTGGGGCGGGGGGTAGCCTAGTGGGGCGGGGGTAGCCTAGTGGGCGGCAGGTAGCCTAGTGGGGAGGCGGGTAGCCTAGTGGGGCGGCAGGTAGCCTAGTGGGGCGGCAGCCTAGTAGCCTAGTGGTGCGGGGGTAGCCTAGTGGGGCGGGGTAGCCTAGTGGGCGGCAGGTAGCCTAGTGGGGCGGCAGGTAGCCTAGTGGGGGCGGCAGGTAGCCTAGTGTGGCGCCTAGTGGGGCGGCAGGTAGCCTAGTAGGGCCTAGTGGGGCGGGCGGCAGGTAGCCTAGTGGGGCGGGGTAGCCTAGTGGGGAGGCGGGTAGCCTAGTGGGGCGGGGGTAGCCTACTGGGCGGCAGGTAGCCTAGTGGGGAGGCGGGTAGCCTAGTGGGGCGGCAGGTAGCCTAGTGGGGCGGGGGTAGCCTAGTGGGGCGGGGGGGCGGCAGGTAGCCTAGTGGGCGGCAGGTAGCCTAGTGGGGAGGCGGGGCCTAGTGGGGCGGCAGGTAGCCTAGTGGGGCGGCAGGTAGCCTAGTGGTGCGGGGGTAGCCTAGTGGGGCGGGGTAGCCTAGTGGGGCGGGGGTAGCCTAGTGGGGCGGGGGGTAGCCTAGTGGGCGGCAGGTAGCCTAGTGGTGGGCGGCAGTGGGGGGCGGCAGCCTAGCCTAGCCTGTGGGGCGGCAGGTAGCCTAGTGGGGCGGCAGGTAGCCTGAGTGGGGCGGCAGGTAGCCTAGTGGGGCGGCGGGTAGCCTAGTGGGGCGGCAGGTAGCCTAGTGGGGCGGCAGGTAGCCTAGTGGGGCGGCAGGTAGCCTAGTGGGGCGGCAGGTAGCCTAGTGGGGCGGCAGGTAGCCTAGTGGGGCGGCAGGTAGCCTAGTGGTTAAGACTGTTGGTCCAGTAACACAAAGGTTTCTGGTTTGAATCCCAGAACAGACTAGGTGAAAAATGTGTCCTTGAGAAAGGCACTTAATCATACGTGTTCTTGACAATTTGAAAGGAAAGTAGGCAAAAACATACCAGTGCTCTGTATACTAAGTCCATTCTTCTTTTAACTGTGCTCTAGTAAGCTCACAATAAGGCTATTATCTCTATACAGATGAAGGATCTTAATTTGAGCCAGTTTGCTACAGCAGGAAAATAATTCTGCGGCGTCAGGAAATCTAAATGATTGTGTGGATTATACAGTAGTTAGTGGACATGTTTTGTAGGGGTTGATAAATATTTTGTTTATATTTTATATATTTTATTTATAAATCAGGTCCATTCTCTTCAGTCAAGCTAGCAGTCTCTCTGCCGTCTCTCTGGGCCAATACTGAGATAGACTGATGCAACTAGTCTTACCCGATCAGTGGTCAGTATTAGGTCAGTATTAGGACAGTATTAGATGAGGACAGTATGAGGTCAGTATGAGGTCAGTATGAGGTCAGTATGAGGTCAGTATGAGGTCAGTATGAGGACAGTATGAGGTTGATATGAGGTTAGTATGAGGTCAGTATGAGGACAGTATGAGGTCAGTATGAGGTCAGTATGAGGTCAGTGTGAGGTCAATATGAGGTCAGTATGAGGTCAGTATGAGGACAGTATGAGGTCAGTATGAGGTCAGTATGAGGTTAGTATGAGGTCAGTATTAGGACAGTATGAGGTCAATATGAGGTCAGTATTAGGTCAGTATGAGGTCAGTATGAGGACAGTATGAGGTCAATATGAGGTCAGTATTAGTTTATTCTTCAAGCTTTAAAACCTCAGGGTTGGGTGTCAGGAGTGTGTGGGAATTGACTTGAATTTTTATGGAATTGATCCCAAACCTTTGTGTGTGTGTGTGTGTGTGTGTGTGTGTGTGTGTGTGTGTGTGTGTGTGTGTGTGTGTGTGTGTGTGTGTGTGTGTGTGTGTGTGTGTGTGTGTGTGTGTGTGTGAGCCAGGCTAGCGTGAACTCTCTGCTAGACTAATTCAAGGTGTGGACCCTGGGAGAGACTCAGGGAGGTTGATAACGTATTGTTAACAGAAAGGTTCCCAGGACTAATCAGCCATCTTTATGTTCTTTAATACCAACCCGGGGGCAAACAGGAAGAAATCCAACATTGTAACATTTTACCCACTTCTCTTTGTAAACTCTTAAGATTGAAAAAAATATATATATATAAATATATATAAATATATAAGAGATGTCATCCCTGATAAAGTGATACCATTAATACATGTATGGAAACTGGGGACGTTGCAGAGTGTAAATATGTGGAAACTGGGGGCGTTGCAGAGTGTAAATGTGTGGAAACTGGGGGCGTTGCAGAGTGTAAATGTGTGGAAACTGGGGGCGTTGCAGAGTGTAAATATGTGGAAACTGGGGGCGTTGCAGAGTGTAAATGTGTGGAAACTGGGGGCGTTGCAGAGTGTAAATGTGTGGAAACTGGGGGCGTTGCAGAGTGTAAATGTGTGGAAACTGGGGGCGTTGCAGAGTGTAAATGTGTGGAAACTGGGAGCGTTGCAGAGTGTAAATGTGTGGAAACTGGGGGCGTTGCAGAGTGTAAATGTGTGGAAACTGGGGGCGTTGCAGAGTGTAAATGTGTGGAAACTGGGGGCGTTGCAAAAATGGGGGGGGGCGTTGCAGAGTGTAAATGTGTGGAAACTGGGGGCGTTGCAGAGTGTAAATGTGTGGAAAAATGTGTGGAAACTGGGGGCGTTGCAGAGTGTAAATGTGTGGAAACTGGGGGCGTTGCAGAGTGTAAATGTGTGGAAACTGGGGACGTTGCAGAGTGTAAATGTGTGGAAACTGGGGGCGTTGCAGAGTGTAAATGTGTGGTATTTGACCCTGCTCCTCATTGTTTCTGTCTGTGTGTGTAACTAACAGCTCCCAAAATAGGTTCTCTCTCATTGAAAAGGCTTTGTGCTGTATTTCCTTGCTTACTGAGTTCCCATGGTTAGTTTGTATGGCTGGTGCTAACACAGTACTACATCTATGGACGATTCATATGATATGTTACGAATCCCAATGACACATTTTTTTTTGTGTGTGTGTGTGTGTGCTTAGAAATGAATCTCTTCTGAGAAGGAAATATAACATAACATTCTTCTTGTCTGCTTATTTAACACGTGAGAGTAAGCTTAGAAACAATCCTAATAAAAATAATATTATTAAAGAATGACCTGTTGGACTTGTTTTCTAAGTGCTTTCAGACTTTGGCCGCTCGCGTGCTTTCGTGTCAGTAGATACCTCAACCAGGAGAGGGGAGGGGGGGAGGGGGGTGAGGAATACCGGAGATTTGAATTACATACTAAAACATTAAAAACAGTTGTTCCCCTTCTTTCTGTAACCTTGTTTCATAGGGAATAACGGAGACATGGTTTCAATCATCATTAAGGACTCTTAAGGAGGCTTCTGGCTGCACTCTATATGAGTTCTGGGTCCTAGTGGACCACAGCCGGTCCTGGTCTGGCTATACTACAGAACAGATCCTGGGCTGTTAGCACAGTAGAATGACAGTAGTGCTCTATATGAGTTCTGGGTCCTAGTGGACATACCCACAGCCGGCGATAGTCTGCCTATAATATGGATTCTGTGCTGTAACACAGTAGTAAGCTAGCCTACTCTGAAGTCCCTGTGTGAGGACAGTTCCTACTGTGTGAGGACAGTTCCTACTGTGTGAGGACAGTTCCTACTGTGTGAGAACAGTTCCTACTGTGTGAGGACAGTTCCTACTGTGTGAGGACAGTTCCTACTGTGTGAGGACAGTTCCTACTGTGTGAGGACAGTTCCTACTGTGTGAGGACAGTTCCTACTGTGTGAGGACAGTTCCTACTGTGTGAGGACAGTTCCTACTGTGTGAGAACAGTTCCTACTGTGTGAGGACAGTTCCTACTGTGTGAGGACAGTTCCTACTGTGTGAGGACAGTTCCTACTGTGTGAGGACAGTTCCTACTGTGTGAGGACAGTTCCTACTGTGTGAGGACAGTTCCTAATGTGAGAGGACAGTTCCTACTACCCACTGTTCCTAGGCCGTCATTGAAAATAAGGATTTGTTATTAACTGACTTGCCTAGTTAAATAAAGGTAAAATACAAATAAATTAACAAGTAAAGTTCCTGCTTAGGTCTTCATTTTCAGGAAAAAGCCTTACTTGGACTTGTTTCAAAGTGTGTGTTTTTTTCCCATGACAGCTTGCCAACGTTAGAAACTGCTGAGACGATCCACATACAGATCCACAGACAGATCCACAGACAGATCCACAGACAGATCCACAGACAGATCCACAGACAGAACCACAGGGTGATGTGACAGCGACGACCACCTGTTCTCACTAATAACGATGAAGATGAGGATCCTGGGGCCAGAGAGGTTCTGTGTTCTGCTGGGTGTGTCCCTCCAACTGCTGCTGTTGCTACCAGACACCTCCTCTACCGCTGCAACCTGGAGCCAGAGTGGACCCCGCCTGCAACTCTCACACACAGGTATCTCATATCCGCTCCTTTTTTTACTCTGAGGAGCTCTGGTCCTTGGTGTACTGGGGAGCTCTGGTCCTTGGTGTACTGGGGAGCTCTGGTCCTTGGTGTACTGGGGAGCTCTGGTCCTTGGTGTACTGGGGAGCTCTGGTCCTTGGTGTACTGTGGAGCTCTGGTCCTTGGTGTACTGAGGAACTCTGGTCCTTGGTGTACTGGGGAGCTCTGGTCCTTGGTGTACTGGGGAGCTCTGGTCCTTGGTGTACTGGGGAGCTCTGGTCCTTGGTGTACTGGGGAGCTCTGGTCCTTGGTGTACTGGGGAGCTCTGGTCCTTGGTGTACTGTGGAGCTCTGGTCCTTGGTGTACTGAGGAACTCTGGTCCTTGGTGTACTGGGGAGCTCTGGTCCTTGGTGTACTGGGGAGCTCTGGTCCTTGGTGTACTGGGGAGCTCTGGTCCTTGGTGTACTGTGGAGCTCTGGTCCTTGGTGTACTGAGGAGCTCTGGTCCTTGGTGTCCTGAGGAACTCTGGTCCTTGGTGTACTGGGGAGCTCTGGTCCTTGGTGTACTGGGGAGCTCTGGTCCTTGGTGTACTGGGGAGCTCTGGTCCTTGGTGTACTGGGGAGCTCTGGTCTTTGGTGTACTGGGGAGCTCTGGTCCTTGGTGTACTGGGGAGCTCTGGTCCTTGGTGTACTGGGGAGCTCTGGTCCTTGGTGTACTGGAGAGCTCTGGTCCTTGGTGTACTGGGGAGCTCTGGTCCTTGGTGTACTGGGGAGCTCTGGTCCTTGGTGTACTGGGGAGCTCTGGTCCTTGGTGTACTGGGGAGCTCTGGTCCTTGGTGTACTGTGGAGCTCTGGTCCTTGGTGTACTGAGGAACTCTGGTCCTTGGTGTACTGGGGAGCTCTGGTCCTTGGTGTACTGGGGAGCTCTGGTCCTTGGTGTACTGGGGAGCTCTGGTCCTTGGTGTACTGTGGAGCTCTGGTCCTTGGTGTACTGAGGAGCTCTGGTCCTTGGTGTCCTGAGGAACTCTGGTCCTTGGTGTACTGGGGAGCTCTGGTCCTTGGTGTAGGGGAGCTCTGGTCCTTGGTGTACTGGGGAGCTCTGGTCCTTGGTGTACTGGGGAGCTCTGGTCTTTGGTGTACTGGGGAGCTCTGGTCCTTGGTGTACTGGGGAGCTCTGGTCCTTGGTGTACTGGGGAGCTCTGGTCCTTGGTGTACTGGGGAGCTCTGGTCCTTGGTGTACTGGGGAGCTCTGGTCCTTGGTGTACTGGGGAGCTCTGGTCCTTGGTGTACTGGGGAGCTCTGGTCCTTGGTGTACTGGGGAGCTCTGGTCCTGGTGTACTGGGGAGCTCTGGTCCTTGGTGTACTGAGGAACTCTGGTCCTTGGTGTACTGGGGAGCTCTGGTCCTTGGTGTACTGGGGAGCTCTGGTCCTTGGTGTACTGGGGAGCTCTGGTCCTTGGTGTACTGGGGAGCTCTGGTCCTTGGTGTACTGGGGAGCTCTGGTCCTTGGTGTACTGGGGAGCTCTGGTCCTTGGTGTACTGGGGAGCTCTGGTCCTTGGTGTACTGGGGAGCTCTGGTCCTTGGTGTACTGTGGAGCTCTGGTCCTTGGTGTACTGAGGAACTCTGGTCCTTGGTGTACTGGGGAGCTCTGGTCCTTGGTGTACTGTGGAGCTCTGGTCCTTGGTGTACTGGGGAGCTCTGGTCCTTGGTGTACTGGGGAGCTCTGGTCCTTGGTGTACTGGGGAGCTCTGGTCCTTGGTGTACTGGGGAGCTCTGGTCCTTGGTGTACTGGGGAGCTCTGGTCCTTGGTGTACTGGGGAGCTCTGGTCCTTGGTGTACTGGGGAGCTCTGGTCCTTGGTGTACTGGGGAGCTCTGGTCCTTGGTGTACTGGGGAGCTCTGGTCCTTGGTGTACTGGGGAGCTCTGGTCCTTGGTGTACTGTGGAGCTCTGGTCCTTGGTGTACTGGGGAGCTCTGGTCCTTGGTGTACTGGGGAACTCTGGTCCTTGGTGTACTGGGGAGCTCTGGTCCTTGGTGTACTGGGGAGCTCTGGTCCTTGGTGTACTGGGGAACTCTGGTCCTTGGTGTACTGGGGAACTCTGGTCCTTGGTGTACTGGGGAGCTCTGGTCCTTGGTGTACTGGGGAGCTCTGGTCCTTGGTGTACTGGGGAGCTCTGGTCCTTGGTGTACTGGGGAGCTCTGGTCCTTGGTGTACTGGGGAGCTCTGGTCCTTGGTGTACTGGGAAACTCTGGTCCTTGGTGTACTGGGGAGCTCTGGTCCTTGGTGTACTGGGGAGCTCTGGTCCTTGAAACTGCAACACTGCTGGTTTTCAATATGGCTTTCTAATTAGGGAATAAGGACTGATAGGGAAGTGGGACTGATAGTGAAGAGGGACTGATAGTGAATAGCGACTGATAGTGAAGGGGGACTGATAGTGAATAGGGACTGATAGTGAAGGGGAACTGATAGTGAAGTGGGACTGATAGTGACATGGGACTGATAGTGAAGTGGGACCGATAGTGACATGGGACTGATAGTGAAGTGGGACTGATAGTGACATGGGACTGATAGTGAAGTGGGACCGATAGTGACATGGGACTGATAGTGACATGGGACTGATAGTGAAGAGGGACTGATAGTGAATAGGGACCGATAGTGAATAGGGACTGATAGTGAAGAGAGAGTGATAGTGAAGAGAGACTGATAGGGAAGTGGGACTGATAGTGAAGAGGGACTGATAGTGAATAGGGACCGATAGTGAATAGGGACTGATAGTGAAGAGAGACTGATAGGGAAGTGGGACTGATAGTGAAGAGGGACTGATAGTGAATTATTTTTATAATGTTTGTATTTGTGTTTGTGTTTGTGTTTGTATTTGTGTTTGTGTTTGTATTTGTGTTTGTGTTTGTGTTTGTGTTTGTGTTTGTATTTGTGTTTGTGTTTGTGTTTTGTGTTTGTGTTTGTATTTGTATTTGTATTTGTATTTGTGTTTGTATTTGTATTTGTGTTTGTGTTTGTGTTTGTATTTGTGTTTGTGTTTGTGTTTGTATTTGTGTTTGTGTTTGTATTTGTATTTGTGTTTGTATTTGTATTTGTGTTTGTATTTGTATTTGTGTTTGTATTTGTATTTGTGTTTGTATTTGTGTTTGTGTTTGTATTTGTGTTTGTGTTTGTATTTGTGTTTGTGTTTGTGTTTTGTGTTTGTATTTGTGTTTGTATTTGTGTCCCCACTAGCTGCTGACAAAGGGTCCAGCAGAATTAAGGCAGTTATACATTGTAAAAACATTACAATACATTCACAACAGATTTCACAACAGATTAAGTGTGTGCCCTCAGGCCTCTACTCTACTACCACATATCTACAACACACTGAGTGTGTGCCCTCAGGCCTCTACTCTACTACCACATAACTATAATGTGTGTGTGTGTATAGTGCGTATGTTATAGCGTGTGTGTGTATACATGTGTCTATGTTTGTGTTGCTTCACAGTCTCGGCTGTTCCATAAGTTTTTTAAATTCTGTTTGTTTAAATATAATTTTACTTCTTGCATCAGTTACTTGATGTGGAATAGAGTTCCATGTAGTCATGGATCTATGTAGTACTGTGGAATGGAGTTCCATGTAGTCATGGATCTATGTAGTACTGTGGAATGGAGTTCCATGTAGTCATGGATCTATGTAGTACTGTGGAATGGAGTTCCATGTAGTCATGGCTCTATGTAGTGCTGTGGACCTCTCATAGTCTGTTCTGGACTTGGGGACTGTGAAGAGACCTCTGGTGGCATGTCTTGTTGGGTATGCATGTTATTAATGTACCCATCTGTGTACATCCAACGGCCAGCCGTGCTGCTTTGTTCTGAGCCAATTGCAATTTTCCTAAATCCCTCTTTGTGGCACCTGACCACAGAACAGAACTGTAGTCCAGGTACCTGTATTTTGTTGGAGAGGCTTCCATTAAAGAAAATCCTCTGTGTTCTGTTAGACAGGTAACTCTTTATCCACAATATATCCACAATATAGCAGTATCACGTTTAGGTAAGACCCAGATGCAGACAGTGTAAAAGTAACAAGGGTTTATTACCAGCACACGGGCAAGCAAGCGACAGGTCAAGACAGGCAGGGGTCCATAATCCAGAAAGGGTGTAAAGGGTCCAGAACGGCGGGCAGTCTCAGGGTCAGGGGTCAATAATCCAGAACGGGTGTAAAGGGTCCAGAAAACGGCGGGCAGTCTCAGGGTCAGGGGTCAATAATCCAGAACGGTGGGGTAACGTACAAAATGGCAGGCAGTCTCATGGTCAGGGCAGGTAGAACGGTCAAAACCGGGAAGGACTGGAAAACAGGAGCAAGAAACAGACAGGAGCAGGAAAACAAACGCTGGTCGGTTTTACGAACAAAACAAACTGGCAACAGACAAACAGAGAACACAGGTATAAATACACAGGGGATAATGGGGGAATATGGGTGACACCTGGAGGGGGGTGGAGACAAGCACAAAGACAGGTGAAACAGATCAGGGTATGACAAGCAGGGGTTTGTAAAGCCATAACACAGACATTTCTTTTCTTCCAGCAACATACTATGATTGATAATATAAAGGCCTGAAATCTGAAATCTTAACCAAAAACAGTGGTGTTGTCGTTGTCTTGCTGTACAGCCAGGTTCTCTCCAGGTTTTATAGCCCAGATCCTCAGACAGACAGTAGCAGAATGGGGGGAGAACAGAAGAAACTACTGACTCATAGTAGAGGAAGGAAAGAGGGGATATGGTCTGTTCGGCACAACAGAGGATTTGTACTGTAGGGGCCAGGAGATTTAGTAGGTTGCGTGTTTAAAAATAGGCATGTTCATGTTAATATCTATGCATTCACAATCTATTACGTAGAGCAGGGCTCTTCAACTGGCGGCCCCATGTGCCAAAGTTGGCCAATGATTGATTTTATTTGGCCCACCCGAGTTTTCAAAAAGCAAAAACATTATTTTCACTGTAAAATCTCTAGGCAATCAGCTCCAAGTCATTTTTAACTTAGGATATATGTTCCCAAAGTATTACGACATAAATCGATAAACATACAGCATTGTCGGATCCAAGTGTAATCAAGGTATGAAATTATTGTCTAATACTGTATCCTTTGGGCTTCTAGTGGTCACTAGTCTACTAATTATTTGTAAATATATTCCGGCCCCCTGACCATGTGCTCAAGGGAAAAAAACGTCCCACGGACATAGAGACTTAAACTATGACCCTGAGTTTTCCTGGTTGTGTCATACAGTCATTAAGATAGATAAATCATCATGTGCTTTTACTTGCACAGTTTCATGTTCATCTGTCAAGCTGTGTGGTATAATCTCCCCCTGGTGGGTTGTCTGCTTGTCGGGACAGTAAGGTATTAGTATGATACCTGCTAGGAAAACAAGTTTCCCCTCTCCCTCGCTAATCAGTAACATCTGTGTGTCTAACAGGCCTGCCTCTCTGTGTGTCTCACAGGCCTGCCTCTCTCCTCTCCATCTCTAATCAGTAACATCTGTGTGTCTGACAGACCTGCCTCTCTGTGTGTCTCACAGGCCTGCCTCTCTCCTCTCCATCTCTAATCAGTAACATCTGTGTGTCTGACAGACCTGCCTCTCTGTGTGTCTCACAGGCCTGCCTCTCTCCTCTCCATCTCTAATCAGTAACATCTGTGTGTCTGACAGACCTGCCTCTCTGTGTGTCTCACAGGCCTGCCTCTCTGTGTGTCTGACAGGCCTGCCTCTCTCCTCTCCAGCTCTAATCAGTAACATCTGTGTGTCTGACAGACCTGCCTCTCTGTGTGTCTGACAGGCCTGCCTCTCTGTGTGTCTGACAGGCCTGCCTCTCTGTGTGTCTGACAGGCCTGCCTCTCTGTGTGTCTGACAGGCCTGCCTCTCTCCTCTCCATCTCTAATCAGTAACATCTGTGTGTCTGACAGACCTGCCTCTCTGTGTGTCTGACAGGCCTGCCTCTCTGTGTGTCTGACAGGCCTGCCTCTCTCCTCTCCATCTCTAATCAGTAACATCTGTGTGTCTGACAGACCTGCCTCTCTGTGTGTCTCACAGGCCTGCCTCTCTCCTCTCCATCTCTAATCAGTAACATCTGTGTGTCTGACAGACCTGCCTCTCTGTGTGTCTCACAGGCCTGCCTCTCTCCTCTCCAGCTCTAATCAGTAACATCTGTGTGTCTGACAGACCTGCCTCTCTGTGTGTCTGACAGGCCTGCCTCTCTGTGTGTCTGACAGGCCTGCCTCTCTGTGTGTCTGACAGGCCTGCCTCTCTGTGTGTCTGACAGGCCTGCCTCTCTGTGTGTCTGACAGATCTGCCTCTCTGTGTGTCTGACAGGCCTGCATCTCTGACGAACTATAATTCTAGCCCCAGGGATGATGGGATGTCTGTGTGTGTGTGTTTGGCCTTCCTGTCAGAAGTAGATAGCGAAAAGCGGTCGGAGGGTCAGAGGGCTGGAGGATAACACCCTGTCAGTGTGTGTGTGTGTGTGTGTGTGTGTGTGTGTGTGTGTGTGTGTGTGTGTGTGTGTGTGTATGTGTGTGTGTGTGTGTGTGTGTGTGTGTGTGTGTGTGTGTGTGTGTGTGTGTGTGTGTGTGTGTGTGTGTGATAACACCCTGTCAGCTCCCTCCTCCCTCAGGATGCGTGGTCTAGGCTGGGTTCCTGAGGTCACTCTCTGGGGTTAGCTCTGACATCCAGATAGTTAGACAGAGAGGGCTCTGGGGATCGATGCTCCTCCCTGTGTGTCAGAGGGAGGGGGGGAGGGAGGGAGGGAGGGCTCTGGGGATTGATGCTCCTCCCTGTGTGTCAGAGGGAGGGAGGGAGGGAGGGAGGTAGGGAGGGAGGTAGGGAGGGAGGAAGGGAGGTAGGGAGGGAGGGAGGGAGGGAGGGAGGGAGGGAGGGCAGGAGGGAGGGAGGGAGGGGGAGGGCTCTGGGGATTGATGCTCCTCCCTGTGTGTCAGAGGGAGGGAGGGAGGGAGGGAGGGAGGGAGGGAGGGAGGGAGGGAGGGAGGGAGGGAGGGAGGGAGGGAGGGAGGGAGGGAGGGAGGGAGATATGACCATATTAGAGACACATATTTCCCTCAGATTACACAGATCCACAAAGAATTCGAAAAAAACAAATCCAATTTGGATAAACTCCCATATCTACTGGGTGAAATACCACAGTGTGCCACCACCACAGCAAGATGTGTGACCTGTTGCCACAAGAAAAGGTCAACCAGTGAAGAACAAACACCATTGTAAATACAAACTATATTTAGATAACACTGTATACAGACATAATATGACATTTGTAACGTCTTTATTCTTATGGAACTTTTGGAAGTGTAATGTTTACTGTTCATTTTTTGTTTATTTATTTTTGCTTATGTTTATGTTCTATGTTTATATTACTGCTGGGGCGGCAGGTAGCCTAGTGGTTAGAGTGTAGAGGCAGGTAGCCTAGTGGTTAGAGTGTAGAGGGGGCAGGTAGCCTAGTGGTTAGAGTGTAGAGGGGGCAGGTAGCCTAGTGGTTAGAGTGGTTAGAGGGGGCAGGTAGCCTAGTGGTTAGAGTGTAGAGGGGGTGGTTAGGGTAGCCTAGTGGTTAGAGTGTAGAGGAGGCAGGTAGCCTAGTGGTTAGAGTGTAGAGGGCGGCAGGTAGCCTAGTGGTTAGAGTGTAGAGGGGGCAGGTAGCCTAGTGGTTAGAGTGTAGAGGGGGCAGGGTAGCCTAGTGGGTTGTAGAGGGGGCAGTGCCTAGTGGTTAGAGAGGGGGGCAGGCAGGGTTAGAGCCCTAGTGGTTAGAGTGTAGAGGGGGCAGGTAGCCTAGTGGTTAGAGTGTAGAGGTGGAAGGGTAGTCTAGTGGTTAGAGTGTAGAGGCGGCAGGGTAGTCTAGTGGTTAGAGTGTAGAGGCGGAAGGGTAGACTAGTGGTTAGAGTGTAGAGGTGGCAGGGTAGACTAGTGGTTAGAGTGTAGAGGTGGCAGGGTAGACTAGTGGTTAGAGTGTAGAGGGGGCAGGTAGCCTAGTGGTTAGAGTGTAGAGGGGGCAGGTAGCCTAGTGGTTAGAGTGTAGAGGAGGCAGGTAGACTAGTGGTTAGAGTGTAGAGGCGGCAGGTAGCCTAGTGGTTAGAGTGTAGAGGGGGCAGGTAGCCTAGTGGTTAGAGTGTAGGGGCGGCAGGGTAGCCTAGTGGTTAGAGTGTAGAGGCGGCAGGGTAGCCTAGTGGTTAGAGTGTAGAGGCGGCAGGGTAGCCTAGTGGTTAGAGTGTAGAGGCGGCAGGGTAGCCTAGTGGTTAGAGTGTAGAGGCGGCAGGGTAGCCTAGTGGTTAGAGAGTAGAGGCGGCAGGGTAGCCTAGTGGTTAGAGTGTAGAGGCGGCAGGGTAGCCTAGTGGTTAGAGTGGTGGACAAGAACCGGAAGGTTGCAAGTTCAAACCCCTGAGCTGACAAGGTACAAATCTGTCGTTCTGCCCCCTGAACAGGCAGTTAACCCACTGTTCCTAGGCCGTCATTGAAAATAAGAATTTGTTCTTAACTGACTTGCCTAGTAAAATAAAGGTAAAATAAAAAATGTTAACATATGATTCCCAGGCCAAAAAAGACCCCTGAGGTAAATTGATTTGATACAGAGAGGATGGGTCATATATCCCAGAAAGCCTGAGGGCTCCTCTGACACCAGATGATGAAACAATGTTTTCTGTCTAACCATATTTCTCTTTGGGGGGGTCATTTAAACTGTGGTGAACTCATTTGAGTTATAAAAGTGAAGCAAACGATTAAACAGTTCTCTTTCATCGCATGGCAGTGCATTGTGGGGTGTTTGTGCGTGAGAAGAGGCGGTGGGGGGAAAGAGAGGGAGTCGTCGCAGGGCACAATGCAACTCCATTAATGTAATGTGTTGTTGTTAAAGCCAAACACTGAGAACAATAGAGTCATTTAGATCGACACCTGATGAAACATGTGACCGGAGCCAATCGTAGCACAGCTGAGACACTATAGAGAGAGACCTCGTACAGAACTGACTACTTCCTGCGTCTGGCACCATATTGACGGTTCTGTGTGGTTTTTTTCTCCTAATGTGCAACACGAAGAATGTGTGTTTGACTGATGTAGGAGCCCGGGTACGTGCAGTCTAGCTGTGGTATATTGAGCAGAGGCTATCGGAGGTTTATGTGTGTGTGTGTGTGTGTGTGGGTGTGTGTGTGTGAGTGTGTGTGTGTGTGTATGTTCGTGCGTGTGTGTGTGTGTGTGTGTGTGTGTGAGGTAGTGTGTGTGTGAGGTAGTGTGTGTGTGAGGTAGTGTGTGTGTGAGGTAGTGTTTGAGTGTGTGTGTGCGTGTGTATGTTCGTGCGTGTGTGTGTGTGAGGTAGTGTGTGTGTTCGTGCGTGTGTGTGTGAGGTAGTGTGTGTGAGGTAGTGTGTGTGTGTGTGAGGTAGTGTGTGTGTGTGAGGTAGTGTGTGTGTGAGAGGTAGTGTCTGTGTGAGGTAGAGTGTGTGTGAGGTAGTGTGTGTGTGTGAGGTAGAGTGTGTGTGAGGTAGTGTGTGTGTGAGGTAGTGTGTGTGTGAGGTAGTGTGTGAGTGTGTGTGTGTGAGGTAGTGTGTGTGTTTGTGCAAGTGTGTGTGAGGTAGTGTGTGTGTGTGAGGTAGTGTGTGTGTGTGTGAGGTAGTGTGTGTGTGAGAGGTAGTGTGTGTGTGAGGTAGTGTGTGTGTGTGTGTGTGTGTGAGGTAGTGTGTGTGTGAGGTAGTGTGTGTGTGAGGTAGTGTGTCTGTGAGGTAGTGTGTGTGTGAGGTAGTGTGTGTGTGAGGTAGTGTGTGTTTGAGCAGAGGCTGTCGTAAGTGCAGCTGTCAAAAGGAGGAAGAATGAAGTTCACACACATCAGCTTTGTGTTGTTGGTCAGAGACAGGGAGACATGAGGTCTGTGTTGTTGGTCAGAGACATGAGGTCTGTGTTGTTGGTCAGAGACAGGGAGACATGAGGTCTGTGTTGTTGGTCAGAGACAGGGAGACATGAGGTTTGTGTTGTTGGTCAGAGACAGGGAGACATGAGGTTTGTGTTGTTGGTCAGAGACAGGGAGACATGAGGTCTGTGTTGTTGGTCAGAGACATGAGGTTTGTGTTGTTGGTCAGAGACATGAGGTCTGTGTTGTTGGTCAGAGACAGGGAGACATGAGGTCTGTGTTGTTGGTCAGAGACAGGGAGACATGAGGTTTGTGTTGTTGGTCAGAGACATGAGGTCTGTGTTGTTGCTCAGAGACAGGGAGACATGAGGTTTGTGTTGTTGGTCAGAGACAGGGAGACATGAGGTCTGTGTTGCTGGTCAGAGACATGAGGTTTGTGTTGTTGGTCAGTTGAGTTGGTCAGAGACATGGGAGGTCTGTGTTGTTGGTCAGAGACAGGGAGACATGAGGTCTGTGTTGTTGGTCAGAGACAGGGAGACATGAGGTTTGTGTTGTTGGTCAGAGACAGGGAGACATGAGGTTTGTGTTGTTGGTCAGAGACATGAGGTCTGTGTTGTTGGTCAGAGACAGGGAGACATGAGGTTTGTGTTGTTGGTCAGAGACAGGGAGACATGAGGTCTGTGTTGTTGGTCAGAGACATGAGGTCTGTGTTGTTGGTCAGAGACATGGAGACATGAGGTCTGTGTTGTTGGTCAGAGACAGGGAGACATGAGGTTTGTGTTGTTGGTCAGAGACAGGGAGACATGAGGTCTGTGTTGTTGGTCAGAGACATGAGGTTTGTGTTGTTGGTCAGAGACATGAGGTCTGTGTTGTTGGTCAGAGACAGGGAGACATGAGGTTTGTTGTTGGTCAGAGACAGTTGTTGGTCAGAGACAGGGAGACATGACATCTGTGTTGTTGGTCAGAGACATGAGGTTTGTGTTGTTGGTCAGAGACATGAGGTCTGTGTTGTTGGTCAGAGACAGGGAGACATGAGGTCTGTGTTGTTGGTCAGAGACATGAGGTTTGTGTTGTTGGTCAGAGACATGAGGTCTGTGTTGTTGGTCAGAGACACGAGGTTTGTGTTGTTGGTCAGAGACATGAGGTCTGTGTTGTTGGTCAGAGACAGGGAGACATAAGGTCTGTGTTGTTGGTCAGAGACAGGGAGACATGACGTCTGTGTTGTTGGTCAGAGACATGAGGTTTGTGTTGTTGGTCAGAGACATGAGGTCTGTGTTGTTGGTCAGAGACAGGGAGACATGAGGTCTGTGTTGTTGGTCAGAGACAGGGAGACATGAGGTCTGTGTTGTTGGTCAGAGACATGAGGTCTGTGTTGTTGGTCAGAGACAGGGAGACATGAGGTCTGTGTTGTTGGTCAGAGACAGGGAGACATGAGGTCATTGTCCTCCACAGGCCTGTTTACATTGGTCCTAATCCACATTTAAGTCAACCCTCCCCATCAAAAACACAAAAAATTGAGAATTTCAGTTGAAAAGGTTGCTGTACAATTCATGTTAATGTCTATATGTCAGCAGGGTTTCTGACTTCAGAGGTTAACTTAAAAAAACAGAGGAATTGAAGCCCACTCAGAGAGACTAAAAACATCTGTCGTAATAATGATATTTTATCGGTTACACTGCTGACAGTACACACATACTTTTACTAACTTACTTTAACACACACACACACACACACACACACACACACACACACACACACACACACATGTTGTTGCGTGGTGAAACAACCATTCAGTGCTCATATCATTCACAAGGATCTGGTTTCAAACTCTTTTGTCTGGAAGGACTTAGAGTAAAACTATGAATGTTTGATGAACTGATGAACCCAGTTCACATATAACGTACCGGGGACCTACTCAACTATCAGAGACTCTGACAGAGCCTTTTTCCCTGACAACGTAATCCTGGTTAACCCAGAACTAAAGTCTTGTGTAACTGGTCAGATAGTCCATTAAGTTCTGAGACCATAACTGGTCAGATAGTCCATTAAGTTCTGAGACCATAACTGGTCAGATAGTCCATTAAGTTCTGAGACCATAACTGGTCAGATAGTCCATTAAGTTCTGAGACCATAACTGGTCAGATAGTCCATTAAGTTCTGAGACCATAACTGGTCAGATAGTCCATTAAGTTCTGAGACCATAACTGGTCAGATAGTCCATTAAGTTCTGAGACCATAACTGGTCAGATAGTCCATTAAGTTCTGAGACCATAACTGGTCAGATAGTCCATTAAGTTCTGAGACCATAACTGGTCAGATAGTCCATTAAGTTCTGAGACCATACGCGATAAGAGATAGAACGAGGATCGGAAACAGGAACAGTTCCACCATCTCCATTTACGGGAAAGTCTGTGGGCCAAATTGTTTCCATCCCCTACCAAAAATATCAAAAAGATGCTAACACCTTTTTGTCCAAGTAACCAGTGGCAAAAACTCAAGCACAGGAACTAATGCTTTTTGTCATCTGCTGCATCCCGTAGTATCAGATCTACGGTACCATTTAATGTATCTAGTCTGTCCACCAGAGATTACTGACAACGTAACACCGGGAAGGGAAAAAAAACTTGGTGCCTTTGCATTTGTGGTATGTGTCCGTGTCGGTCAGTGCCCCCTGACCCCTGACCTCTGCGTCACCGCGGTAACGAGGTGAGGCAGATAAGAGCAAGGGCTGACACAGAGAGCAATGCTGAGCTGTAGGTCAGCGGAGCGAATGAACCTGTCAGAGAACAGAGAGGAAGCAGATGGGTGAAGGCTGTGTGTGTGTGTGTGTGTGTGTGTGTGTTGTGTGTTTGTGTGTGTGTGTGTGTGTGTGTGTGTGTGTGTGTGTGTGTGTGTGTGTGTGTGTGTGTGTGTGTGTGTGTGTGTGTGTGTGTGTGTGTGTGAGGAAGGGGGTGGTAGAGGGGTTGTGGTGAAGAATGCTGCTAATTAGATGTGGATGTCTTGGGGTTGTTTGGACAGATGTAGGAAAGCTGTGGCTTCCAAACAGATCTGAACAGACACCGACCTTCTTCCTCCTCTCTCCTCTTCCTCCCCTTTTCCCCCTCTCTCCTCTTCCTCCCTCTCTCCTCTTCCTCCCCTCTTCCCCCTCTATCCTCTTCTAATCCTTCCCTTCCCCTCTCTTCATCCTCTCTTTATCTTTTCTTCTGTCCTCGCTCTGTTTCTTCTCCGCCCCTCTTCATCCAATCCATTCCACTCTTAGACCAGACCACTGGTCTGAATACCTAAAGACTTGATGTAACTCTCAGATAGATTAGAGATAGCAGACAATGGTAAATGATGGTGAGTGACGGTGAGTGACGGTGAGTGACGGTAGTGATGGTAAGTGATGGTGAATGATGGTCGTAATGGTAAATTATTCTAGTGATGGTGAGTGATGGTGGGGATGGTAGAGATAGTGAGTGATGTTAATGAGTGAGATGGTGAGAATGGTGAGAATATCTGTGTTGGATCAGGGGGAGTGTTCTGGGTTGGCTGACACTACTCCTACCTCTGTCTCTCTGTCTCTCTCTCTCTCTCTTTCTTCTGGGGGAGTTTGGTTTTAAGACACACACACACCATCATCGTCTGACACCTGAGTATTAACCACAGAACCTTACCTCTCTTTTCCACTCAAACAATCTCTCAAAGTTGTTCCTCCAAGACACAACAGCAGTACTACAAAACTGTCTCTGAATGAACCGGGGGAAATAACCATTATCATGGAATTATTATGTCATTCATTCCACTGTGATACTTCTTGGAAAACACATTTCCTCTAGAGGAGAGAGTAACTATTTTGAAGCGAATGTGTGTTTGAGGAGGAGAGAGAGAGAGACAGAGAGAGAGAGAGAGAGAGAGAGAGAGAGAGGGAGAGAGAGAGAAGGGGAGAGAGCAAGGGGGGTAGGGAAAGAGAGACAGAGAGAGACAGAGACAGAGAGAGAGAGAGAGGGAGACAGAGAGAGAGACAGAGAGAGACAGAGAGAGACAGAGAGAGACAGAGAGAGAGACAAAGAGAGAAAGAGAGAGAGACAGATAGAGAGAGAATGTTGTAATTACCGTACAACAGACCATGTATTCACCCTGCACACCCTAATTGACAACCAAACAAACCAAAACAAAGGCAAAGTCTTCTCATGCTTTGTTGATTTCAAAAAAGCTTTTGACTCAATTTGTGATGAGGGTCTACTATACAAATTGATGGATAGTGGTGTTGGGGGTAAAACATACGACATTCTAAAATCCATGTACACAAACAACAAGTGTGTGGTTAAAATTGGCAAAAGACACACACATTTCTTCCCACAGGGCCGTGGGGTGAGACAGGGATGCAGCTTAAGCCTCACCATATATACATATATATTCACATATTGGCTCTGCCACTAGAAAAGTCTGCAGCACCCGGCCTCACCTTACTAGATTCTGAAGTCAAATGTCTACTGATGATCTGGTGCTTCTGTCACCAACAAAGGAGGGCCTACAGCAGCACCTAGATCTTCTACACAGATTCTGCCAGACCTGGGCACTGACAGTAAATTTCAGTAAGACCAAAATAATGGTGTTCCAAAAAAAGGTCCAGTTGCCAGGACCACAAATACAAATTCCATCTAGACACTGTTGCCCTAGAGCACACAAAACTATACATACCTTGGCCTAAACATCAGCACCACAGGTAACTTCCACAGAGCTGTGAACCAACTGAGAGACAAGGCAATATGGGCCTTATATGTCATCAAAAGGAACATAAAATTCAACATACCAATTAGGATCTGTCTAAAAATACTTGAATCAGTCATAGAGCCCATTGCCCTTTATGGTTGTGAGGTCTGGGGTCCGCTCACCAACCAAGATTTCACAAAATGGGACAAACACTAAATTGAGACTCTGCATGCAGAATTCTGCAAAAATATCCTCTGTGTACAACGTAGAACACCAAATAATGCATGCAGAGCAGAATTAGGCCGATACCCGCTAATTATCAAAATCCAGAAAAGAGCCGTTAAATTCTACAACCACCTAAAATGAAGCGATTCCCAAACCTTCCATAACAAAGCCATCACCTACAGAGAGATGAACCCGGAGAAGAGTCCCCTAAGCAAGCTGGTCCTGGAGCTCTGTTCACAAACACAAACACACCCTACAGAGCCCCAGGACAGCAACACAATTAGACCCCAGCAAATCATGAGAAAACAAAAAGATAATTACTTGACAAATTGGAAAGAATTAACAAAAAAACAGAGCAAACTAGAATGCTATTTGGCCCTACACAGAGAGTACACAGCGGCAGAATACCTGACCACTGTGACTGACCCAAACTTAAGGAAAGCTTTGACTATGTACAGACTCAGTGAGCATAGCCTTGCTATTGAGAAAGGCCGCCGTAGGCAGACATGGCTCTCAAGAGAAGACAGGCTATGTGCTCACTGCCCACAAAATGAGGTGGAAACTGAGCTGCACTTCCTAAACTCCTGTCCAAAGTATGACCATATTAGAGATACATATTTCCCTCAGATTACACAGATCCACAAAGAATTTGAAAACGAACCCAATTTTGATAAACTCCCATATCTACTGGGTGAAATACCACAGTGTGCCATCACAGCAGCAAGATTTGTGACCTGTGGCCACAAGAAAAGGGCAACCAGTGAAGAACAAACACCAATGTAAATACAAACTATATTTATGCTTATTTATTTTCCCTTGTGTACTTTAACCATTGTACATTGTTACAACACTGTATATATACTTAATATGACATTTGTAATGTCTTTATTCTTTTGAAACTTCTGTGAGTGTAATGTTTACTGTTCATTTTTATTGTTTATTTCACTTTTGTATATTATCTACCTCACTTGCTTTGGCAATGTTAACACATGTTTCCCATGCCAATAAAGCCCCTTGAATTGAATTGAGAGAGAGACAGAGAGAGACAGAGAGTCAGAGAGAGATGGAGAGTCAGAGAGAGACAGAGAGACAGAGAGAGACAGCCAGAG
>NC_056430.1:6739289-6744289 GCF_018296145.1 Oncorhynchus tshawytscha | reverse complement strand
AGAGAACATCTCTGGTCATCCCTACTGCCTCTGATCTGGAGGACTCACTTAACACAAGTGCTTTGTTGGTAAATTATGTCTGAGTGTTGGGAGTGTGCCCCTGGCTATCCGTAAATTTCAAAAGCTAGAAAACAGTGCCGTCTGGTTTGCTTAATACAAGGAATTTGAAATGATTTATACTTGTACTTCTACTTTTGATACTTCAGTACATTTTAAAACCAAATACTTTTAGACTTTTAATCAAATAGTATTTTACTGGGTAATTTTCTATTAAAGTATCTTTACTTTTACTCAGATATGACGGTTCAGTACTTTCTAATGTATATATATATAAGTATATAAGTATATATAAGTATATATATATATGTATATAAGTATATAAGTATATATAAGTATATATATATATGTATATATGTATATAAGTATATAAGTATATATGTATATAAGTATATAAGTATATATATATGTATATAAGTATATAAGTATATAAGTATATATATATGTATATAAGTATATAAGTATATAAGTATATATAAGTATATAAGTATATATATATGTATATGTAAAATAGTTATATAAGTATATATATGTTTATGTATATAAGTATTTATAAGTATATATAAGTATATATATATATATATGTATATAAGTATATAAGTATATATATGTATATAAGGGTTGTTGATATTACCCAGTCTGATCCGTCACCTTGACTACAGGGAAACATCACACACAGGGAGGGTCTTATATATATATACATATATGTATATAAGTATATAAGTATATAAGTATATATAAGTATATAAGTATATATATATGTATATGTAAAATAGTTATATAAGTATATATATGTTTATGTATATAAGTATTTATAAGTATATAAGTATATATGAGTATATATGTATGTATATATAAGCATATAAGTATATATATGTATATAAGGGTTGTTGATATTACCCAGTCTGATCCGTCACCTTGACTACAGGGAAACATCAAACACAGGGAGGGTCTTGCAGCACGAGAGTGAGAGTCAGAGGCTGAACAATCTGATTGGCTGACAGCACTTTAAGGAGACATACGTCAATATTACCTCAATTACCTCGACTTGCCGGTGCCCCCTGTACCAGTGCCCCCTGTACCGGTGACCCTGCACATTGACTCTGTACCGGTGCCCCCTGTACCGGTGCCCCCGCACATTGACTCTGTACCGGTGCCCCTACACATTGACTCTGTACCGGTACCTCCCTGTGTATAACCTCGTTACTGTTATTTTACTGCTGCTCTTTAATTATTAGTTACATTAAAAAAATATTTTTTTTTACCTATCTATTTTTTTTTTTACTTAACACTTATTTTGATTAAAACTGCATTGTGGGTTAAGGGCCTGTAAGTCAGCATGAGGTCTACTGTTGTATTCAGCACATGTGACAATTACAATTTGATTTGATTTGATTTGACTCCACAGCACAGATACTCCTGTGAGTCTCAAATGGCACCCTTGTTCCCTATGTAGTACACTACTTTTAACCCTATCCTTAGGGGACCTGGTCAAAAGTAGTGCACTAAATAGGGAATGAGGGTATCATTCGAGACTGAACCACTGTATGTAGGTACCAATCACTAACTTCTGATGACAGCAGAGGATCAATAGTCTGAAGAGAAGGCATGATATTGCGTTTCCCTTGTGATTTTGACAAATCAACACAAACGTACGCACGCACATACAGACACACACACACACACCTAGACATGTGCACACACACACGCACACACACACGCACACACACACGCACACACACACACACACACACACACACACACACACACACACACACACACACACACACACACACACACACAGACACATACAGACACACACGCACACACACACACACACACACACACACACACACACACACACACACACACACACACACACACACACACACACACACACACACACACACACACAGACACACAGACACATACAGACACACACGCACACACCTAGACATGTGCACACACACACGAACACGCATACACACACACACACACACACACACACACACACACACACACACACCTAGACACACACACTTTTACCAGAAGTTGATCTCTGATGATGACTGATAAGAGCTGTTATTGCTCAGTAGTAACATGTTATTGATCTGCAGGAGATGATTTAAACAGCGATGTCATGCAACGATGTACATGTAACAGTATAACTTTAGACCGTCCCCTCGCCCATACCCGGGCGCGAACCAGGGACCCTCTGCACACATCAAAATCAAATCAAATCAAATCAAATCAAATTTTATTTGTCACATACACATGGTTAGCAGATGTTAATGCGAGTGTAGCGAAATGCTTGTGCTTCTAGTTCCGACAATGCAGTAATAACGAACAAGTAATCTAACTAACAATTCCAAAACTACTGTCTTATACACAGTGTAAAGGGATAAAGAATATGTACATAAGGATATATGAATGAGTGATGGTACAGAGCAGCATAGGCAAGATACAGTAGCTGATATCGAGTACAGTATATACATATGAGATGAGTATGTAAACAAAGTGGCATAGTTAAAGTGGCTAGTGATACATGTATTACATAAGGATGCAGTCGATGATATAGTGTACAGTATATACGTATGCATATGAGATGAATAATGTAGGGTATGTAAACATTATATAAGGTAGCATTGTTTAAAGTGGCTAGTGATATATTTACATCATTTCCCATCAATTCCCATTATTAAAGTGGCTGGAGTTGAGTCAGTGTCAGTGTCAGTGTGTTGGCAGCAGCCACTCAATGTTAGTGGTGGCTGTTTAACAGTCTGATGGCCTTGAGATAGAAGCTGTTTTTCAGTCTCTCGGTCCCAGCTTTGATGCACCTGTACTGACCTCGCCTTCTGGATGATAGCGGGGTGAACAGGCAGTGGCTCGGGTGGTTGATGTCCTTGATGATCTTTATGGCCTTCCTGTAACATCGGGTGGTGTAGGTGTCCTGGAGGGCAGGTAGTTTGCCCCCGGTGATGCGTTGTGCAGACCTCACTACCCTCTGGAGAGCCTTACGGTTGAGGGCGGAGCAGTTGCCGTACCAGGTGGTGATACAGCCCGCCAGGATGCCCTCGATTGTGCATCTGTAGAAGTTTGGAAGTTTGTGAGTGCTTTTGGTGACAAGCTGAATTTCTTCAGCCTCCTGAGGTTGAAGAGGTGCTGCTGCGCCTTCTTCACGATGCTGTCTGTGTGAGTGGACCAATTCAGTTTGTCTGTGATGTGTATGCCGAGGAACTTGAAACTTTCTACCCTCTCCACTACTGTTCCATCGATGTGGATAGGGGGGTGTTCCCTCTGCTGTTTCCTGAAGTCCACAATCATCTCCTTAGTTTTGTTGACGTTGAGTGTGAGGTTATTTTCCTGACACCACACTCCGAGGGCCCTCACCTCCTCCCTGTAGGCCGTCTCGTCGTTGTTGGGAATCAAGCCTACCACTGTTGTGTCGTCCGCAAACTTGATGATTGAGTTGGAGGCGTGCGTGGCCACGCAGTCGTGGGTGAACAGGGAGTACAGGAGAGAGCTCAGAACGCACCCTTGTGGGGCCCCAGTGTTGAGGATCAGCGGGGAGGAGATGTTGTTGCCTACCCTCACCACCTGGGGGCGGCCCGTCAGGAAGTCCAGTACCCAGTTGCACAGGGCGGGGTCGAGACCCAGGGTCTCGAGCTTGATGACGAGCTTGGAGGGTACTATGGTGTTGAATGCCGAGCTGTAGTCGATGAACAGCATTCTCACATAGGTATTCCTCTTGTCCAGATGGGTTAGGGCAGTGTGCAGTGTGGTTGAGATTGCATCGTACCTGCGGTAAGCAAATTGGAGTGGGTCTAGGGTGTCAGGTAGGGTGGAGGTGATATGGTCCTTGACTAGTCTCTCAAAGCACTTCATGATGATGGATGTGAGTGCTACGGGGCGGTAGTCGTTTAGCTCAGTTACCTTAGCTTTCTTGGGAACAGGAACAATGGTGGCCCTCTTGAAGCATGTGGGAACAGCAGACTGGTATAGGGATTGATTGAATATGTCCGTAAACACACCGGCCAGCTGGTCTGCGCATGCTCTGAGGGCGCGGCTGGGGATGCCGTCTGGGCCTGCAGCCTTGCGAGGGTTAACACGTTTAAATGTCTTACTCACCTCGGCTGCAGTGAAGGAGAGACCGCATGTTTTCATTGCAGGCCGTGTCAGTGGCACTGTATTGTCCTCAAAGCGGGCAAAAAAGTTATTTAGTCTGCCTGGGAGCAAGACATCCTGGTCCGTGACTGGGCTGAATTTCTTCCTGTAGTCCGTGATTGACTGTAGACCCTGCCACATGCCTCTTGTGTCTGAGCCGTTGAATTGAGATTCTACTTTGTCTCTGTACTGGCGCTTAGCTTGTTTGATAGCCTTGCGGAGGGAATAGCTGCACTGTTTGTATTCAGTCATGTCACCAGACACCTTGCCCTGATTAAAAGCAGTGGTTCGCGCTTTCAGTTTCACACAAATGCTGCCATCAATCCACGGTTTCTGGTTTGGGAATGTTTTAATCGTTGCTATGGGAACGACATCTTCAACGCACGTTCTAATGAACTCGCACACCGAATCAGCGTATTCGTCAATGTTGTTGTCTGACGCAATACGAAACATCTCCCAGTCCACGTGATGGAAGCAGTCTTGGAGTGTGGAATCAGCTTGGTCGGACCAGCGTTGGACAGACCTCAGCGTGGGAGCTTCTTGTTTTAGTTTCTGTCTGTAGGCAGGGATCAACAACATGGAGTCGTGGTCAGCTTTTCCGAAAGGGGGACGGGGCAGGGCCGGGGCAGGGCCATCAACAACAGTCACCCACGAAGGGCCGGGGCAGGGCCATCAACAACAGTCACCCACGAAGCATCGTTACCCATCGCTCCACAAAAGCCGCAGCCCTTGCAGAGCAAAGGGGAACTACTACTTCAAAGTCTCAGAGCAAGTGACGT
>NC_056430.1:6726789-6736789 GCF_018296145.1 Oncorhynchus tshawytscha | reverse complement strand
ATTAAAGCAATGGTAGTAGACCAGTGTCAACATGACTGAGAAGACACATGACCTGGTAGTAGACCAGTGTCAACATGACTGAGAAGACACATGACCTGGTATGAAAGGCAAAACAAAACAAGATGGGAAATATTATCCACGTTACATTGCACTTTTCACTGGCTGTCCCTCAGGTTGTGGCAGGAGGACACATATTTGGCTGCAAAAACTGCACATTTGGGCTTTTCACCCAATAAATATTTTATTTTTTCTTCATCTTTTATAGTTTCAAATTCTTTGTATTGAATTATACTTTTGGGAAAGAAATATTCTCTGCATTTGTCACAGTGTAATAGGAAATGCAGCTCTGTCTCTACCTCTCCCCTGGAGCAGAATGAGCACAGCCTGTCCTCTCTGGGCAGCCAGGTTTGTCTGTGACGACCGGTCTCTATAGCCAGACTGTCCTCTCTGGGCAGCCAGGTTTGTCTGTGACGACCGGTCTCTATAGCCAGACTGTGCTCACTGAGTCTGTACCTAGTTAATGTTTTCCTCAGTTTTCTATCAGTCACAGTGGTCAGATAGTCTGCCACCATGTACTGTGTGTTTAGAGACAAATAGCATTGAAGTTTACTTTGATTTTTTGTGGTGTCTTTCCAATAGGTGATATATTTTTCTTTTTGTTTTGTGATGATTTGGTTGGGCCAGATTTTCTGAGTGCTGTTCTGAGGCTCTATGGGTTTGGTTTGGGTTGGTGAACTGAGCCTCAGAACCAGCTGGCTGAGTGCTGTCCTGAGGCTCTATGGGTTTGGTTTGGGTTGGTGAACTGAGCCTCAGAACCAGCTGGCTGAGTGCTGTCCTGAGGCTCTATGGGTTTGGTTTGGGTTGGTGAACTGAGCCTCAGAACCAGCTGGCTGAGTGCTGTCCTGAGGCTCTATGGGGTTGGTTTGGGTTGGTGAACTGAGCCTCAGAACCAGCTGGCTGAGTGCTGTTCTGAGGCTCTATGGGTTTGGTTTGGGTTGGTGAACTGAGCCTCAGAACCAGCTGGCTGAGTGCTGTCCTGAGGCTCTATGGGGTTGGTTTGGGTTGGTGAACTGAGCCTCAGAACCAGCTGGCTGAGTGCTGTCCTGAGGCTCTATGGGGTTGGTTTGGGTTGGTGAACTGAGCCTCAGAACCAGCTGGCTGAGTGCTGTCCTGAGGCTCTATGGGTTGGTTTGGGTTGGTGAACTGGTTGGCTGAGTGCTGTCCTGAGGCTCTATGGGGTTGGTTTGGGTTGGTGAACTGAGCCTCAGAACCAGCTGGCTGAGGGGACTCTTCTCTTGTTTCATCTCTTGACATTGGAATGTTTTGGGGTCACTTGTTTTTAGATGGTTGTGAAATTTGAAGGCTCTTTTTTCTAATGCTCTTCATGCTTTGTCTCTCAGCTCGTTCACAGCCATGTGAAAGCTACCTGTGTTGCTGGTATTTAGTCCTAGACATGGGTCGTTTTTGGTGTGTTCTAATAGAACTGTGTCCATATAGAATTTATATTTGTCATTCTGATTTCCGGACCTTTTTTGGAATATCATTATATTTGTTCAGAGCCCAGGTCTGACAAAACCTGTGGTTAACGATCAGAGCCCAGGTCTGACAGAACCTGTGGTTAACGATCAGAGCCCAGGTCTGACAGAACCTGTGGTTAACGATCAGAGCCCAGGTCTGACAGAACCTGTGGTTAACGATCAGAGCCCAGGTCTGACAGAACCTGTGGTTAACGATCAGAGCAGAGCCCAGGTCTGACAGAACCTGTGGTTAACGATCAGAGCCCAGGTCTGACAGAACCTGTGGTTAACGATCAGAGCCCAGGTCTGACAGAACCTGTGGTTAACAATCAGAGCCCAGGTCTGACAGAACCTGTGGTTAACGATCAGAGCCCAGGTCTGACAGAACCTGTGGTTAACAGAGCCCAGGTCTGAGAGCCCAGGTCTGACAGAACCTGTGGTTAAGGTCTGACAGAACCTGAACGATCAGAGCCCAGGTCTGACAGAACCTGTGGTTACAGAACCTGTGATCAGAGCCCAGGTCTGACAGAACCTGTGGTTAACGATCAGAGCCCAGGTCTGACAGAACCTGTGATTAACGATCAGAGCCCAGGTCTGACAGAACCTGTGGTTAACGATCAGAGCCCAGGTCTGACAGAACCTGTGGTTAACGATCAGAGCCCAGGTCTGACAGAACCTGTGATTAACGGTCAGAGCCCAGGTCTGACAGAACCTGTGAAGACGATCTAGGTGCTGCTGTAACCCCTCTTTAGTGGGAGACAGCAGCACCAGGTCATCTGCGTGCAGCAGACACTTGATTTCAGTGTTGTGTAGGGTGGGTTGTGTAGGGTGATAGCAGGTGCTGCCGATTCTTCTAATGTTTTCCCTTCTAATGTTTTTGCCAATTCATTAATGTAGATGTAGATGTTAAATAGTGTTGGACTTATTGGACAGCCCTGTTTCACTCCACGTCCCTGAGAGAAGAAGTCTGTTTGCTTGTTGCCAATTTTAACCGCACATTTGTTTTTAGTGTACATTGATTAAATAACATCATGTGTTTTCCCTCCAATACCGCTTTCTATTAGTTTTTATAAAAGGCCTTGGTGCCAAATTGAAACAAATGCTTTCTTGAAATCTACAAAACACAAGTAGATTTTGCCTTTGTTTTGGTTTACATGTTTGTCAATTAGAGTGTGGAGGGTGTAAATGTGGTCTGTTGTATGATCGTTTTTTGGAAATCTGGTTTCTGCTCAGGACGTTGTGCTCATCAAGGCTATTTATAATACAGCAGAGAATTTTCCCCAAGTTGCTGTTAATGCAAATTCCTCTGTAATTACTGTTTTGATCTTTTGCTTCACCTCTCTTGATATTGTAGGTTGTATAGTGTATGAGAATCTGTGAAAGCCATTGATGTCACTATTTAGTCATTTCCCCTTTATGAACAAACTCCTGGACTCACACAAGGAATATTCTGTGTGCTTTTTATTTTTTATTTAACTAGGGAAGTCAGTTAAGAACAAATTCTTATTTTCAAAGACAGCCTGGGAACAGTGGGTTAACTGCCTGTTCAGGGGCAGAATGAAAGATTTGTACCTTGTCAGCTCGGGGATTTGAACTTGCAACCTTTCGGCTACTAGTCCAACGCTCTAACCACTAGGCTACCCTGCCGCCCCTGCCCTACATTCTATGTGTGGGGACCTAGCCTTTTTCCCCCTGTTGTGCACATAGAACATCATTCATTTGATGTGCAGAAAGACCTGGTTACTTCAGTCTATTTACAGCTGAAATACTGAATACTGTCGGTAAACAGCGTGTGATTTGAGATTTGACAAGGTGAATGTTACCATAGAGATACAACTCAAGGTTCTATTTAATTCTATGAATGCACCAACCAGTCTTCACCAACGTTGTGTGGTCTTCCATTTTGATTAATGGTTGTCGTGGCAACCTGTGGTGAAAAGGAAAAATGATGTAGTACAGAACGTTCAGTTCATCTGAGGTACTCACTCTTCTCTTCCTTTACGAGAGAGAGAGAGTAGGAGAGAGACAGAGAGGGAGAGAGAGACAGAGGGGGAGAGAGAGGGGGAGAGAGAGAGAGAGAGTAGGAGAGAGAGAGAGAGAGAGAGAGAGAGAGACAGAGGGGGAGAGAGAGAGAGAGAGAGAGAGGCAGAGAGAGAGACAGAGGGGGAGAGAGAGAGAGAGAGAGAGAGAGAGAGACAGAGGGGAGAGAGAGAGGGGAGAGAGAGAGAGAGAGAGTAGGAGAGAGAGAGACAGAGAGAGAGAGGGGGAGAGAGAGGGGGAGAGAGAGAGAGAGAGATAGAGGGGAGAGAAAGGGGAGAGAGAGAGACAGAGAGAGAGAGAGCGAGACAGAGGGGGAGAGAGAGAGGGAGAGAGAGAGAGAGAGGGAGGGAGAGGGGAAAGAGAGAGAGAGAGGGGGGGAAGAGGGGAGAGAGAGAGAGAGAGAGAGCGACAGAGGGAGAGAGAGAGAGAGAGAGAGACAGAGACAGAGAGAGCGCGCGAGAGAGAGAGAGAAAGAGAGAGAGAGAGTTCTAAGAAGCTGGGGTGAGAGTTTCCCATACAAAGGGACAGATACAGAGGAAAATGGAGTCTGTCTGTGGAGGTCCGTTTTACTTCAAAGCCTCTATTTGGATACCTTCAGGAGACAGAATGAAACAGAATGAAGGAGGGGGTATTGAGGGTAACCTCTTCTTTCCTCCCTACACTCCTCCAAGTTCCACTCCTCTCAAGTGTCATCTAGGAGTCAGGGGGAACTCCGCTCTACACAGCGGACGCAGAGGAAAATTAGCAGAGAACATAAACATACATGTTGTTGTTGTTGTTGTTGTTTTCCTGTTGCTTTGTTACTCATGTGGTTCCTTTTGTGGATGCTATGGTTCGTTGGCTCTGTCTTTGGTTGGCTTGAGTTAGTAGCTGAAGTCAGTTGTCTATACTATACTGTCCTCTTGGCTTGTTAGAATTGTCCTTGAACTATATCAGCCTGCCTTACATTCTGAATAACACATTTAATTCCCTCTGGAGCTGGTTACAGATGTAGGATCTTAGTGCAGGAAATGCAAACTTATTGTGAATTTGAGGTTTATAAAGGCTTTTAATTTCCACTTTAAAAAATCAGACTTCATTTGCCCTAAAAAAAAATGTCAATCCCTACAACAACAAAAAATCTATTAATTATAATCCACACAATAATTCACATTTTCTGTTGCTGCGGGATTATTTTCCTGCTGTGAGAAATTGGTCAAATTAAGATCCTGCCGTTTCTAACATGGAACACATTTGGACTTTATTAACCTTGGATCTATCTTTGACAGTAAAATAAATGGAAATGGAAGACTTGGCTACCACTATGAAAACACGAGTAGAAACCAGATTGGATGGTTGCGTTAATCTATCCTTCTTTCCACTGCACCAGGAAAACATCAGAGCTCCAAATTAGGGTCAATTCCACCGATAAATCCCAATCAAATCAAGACTTGAATTCCTATTGAGAAATTCCATCCTCTTTAACTAAGGAATTGACATGTCTCCTGTGATTCACAAGACTGTGCGAACCGGCTGAACAAACACCTAGGCAAGTCTTCTCGTCTCGGCTGCTATTGAAATGTCCAGAACCTTGAAGTGTCTCAGTGGTTATTATAACTAGATCTCACAGTCTCACGTCAAAATAAGGCGTTGTTGTTTCTCAAACGTCAAATTTCGAAGTGTTTAAGGTGAAGTTCAGGCATTAACTCTGAATGGTTAAGATAAGAGCTATGGTTTGGAATAGGCTTAAAACAAAAACCTCCCTCAAAAATAATATCGTTGGATTCAAACTTGCAATCTTTGGGATCCAAGGCAGATGCTTACGCCCGTCCGACATCCCCATCCACAGGGCCCTAACAAAACCCAAACCTACTTGAAGGTAACAGCGCTCACGGTTGCCCCCTAGTGGCCGGTATCGAAGTCATCTCCTGATGTCGGCAGGGGCAGCAGGGTAGCCTAGTGGTTAGAGTGTAGAGGCGGCAGGGTAGCCTACTGGTTAGAGTGTTGGACTAGTAACCACCGAAAAGTTGCAAGTTCAAACCCCCTAGCTGACAAGGTACAAATCTGTCGTTCTACCCCTGAACAGGCAGTTAACTCACTGTTTCCTAGGCCGTCATTGAAAATAAGAATTTGTTCTTAACTTACTTGCCTAGTTTAAAAAAAATGTAAAAATAAAATGTCCTCAGACATGGATGGATGTCAAATATTGACTTGTATTGCGGGTGACCTAACTGGTTGTTCCTGTTTGTGAGGTTTACTATAATCCATGACCCCTGATGGCAACCGGGTGTGTCTGGTGTGTTTACCTCTACACAGACGACACCATGCTGTATACTTCTAGCCCTTTTTTGGACACTGTGTTAACTAACCTCCAAATGAGTTTCAACACCATACAACACTCCTTCCGTGGCCTCCAACTGCTCTTAAATGCTAGTTAAACTAAATGGATGCTCTTCAACCGATCACTGTCTGCACCTGCCCGCCCATCCAACATCACTACTCTGGACGGCTCTGACTTAGAATACGTGGACAACTACAAATACTTAGGTGTCTGGTTAGACTGTAAACTCTCCTTCCAGACACACATTAAACATCTACAATCCAAAGTTAAATCTAGAATCAGCTTCCTATTTCGCAACAAAGCATCCTTCACTCATGCTGCCAAACATACCCTTGTAAAACTGACCATCCTATCTTTCCTCGACTTCGTCGATGTCATTTACCAAATAGCCTCCAACACTCTACTCAGCAAATTGGATGCAGTCTATCACAGTGCCATTCGTTTTGTCACCAAAGCCCCATATAGCCCCGTAGCATGTGCTCCAGCAGGTATATTTCACTGGTCACCCTCAAAGCCAATTCCTCCTTTGGCCGCCTCTCCTTCCAGTTCTCTGCTGCCAATGACTGGAACGAATTGCAGAAAATCACTGAAGTTGGAGACTTATATCTCCCTCACTAACTTTAAGCGTCAGCTGTCAGAGCAGCTAATCGATCACTGCAGCTGTACATAGCCCATCTGTAAATAGCCCATCCAACCAACTACCTACCTCATCCCCATATATATATATATATATATGTATTTTTTCTGCTCTTTTGCACACCAGTATTTCTACTTGCACATCCTCGTCTGCACATCTATCACTCCAGTGTAAATGTCTAGATTGTAATTACTTCTCCACTCTGGTCTATTTATTGCCTTTACTTCCTTACGCCATTTGATTTGATTTGATTTGATTTGCACACACTGTATACAGATTTTTCTGTTGTGTTATTGACTGTACAATTGTTTATTTCATGTGTAACTCTGCTTTTTTCTTGGCCAGGTCGCATTTGTAAATGCGAAACTTGTTCTCAACTAGCCTACCCTGGTTAAATAAAGGTGTTCTCAACTAGCCTACCCTGGTTAAATAAAGGTGTTCTCAACTAGCCTACCTGGTTAAATAAAGGTGTTCTCAACTAGCCTACCTGGTTAAATAAAGGTGTTCTCAACTAGCCTACCCTGGTTAAATAAAGGTGTTCTCAACTAGCCTACCCTGGTTAAATAAAGGTGTTCTCAACTAGCCTACCCTGGTTAAATAAAGGTGTTCTCAACTAGCCTACCCTGGTTAAATAAAGGTGTTCTCAACTAGCCTACCCTGGTTAAATAAAGGTGTTCTCAACTAGCCTACCCTGGTTAAATAAAGGTGTTCTCAACTAGCCTACCCTGGTTAAATAAAGGTGTTCTCAACTAGCCTACCCTGGTTAAATAAAGGTGTTCTCAACTGGCCTACCTGGTTAAATAAAGGTGTTCTCAACTAGCCTACCCTGGTTAAATAAAGGTGTTCTCAACTACTAGCCTACCTGGTTAAATAAAGGTGTTCTCAACTAGCCTACCCTGGTTAAATAAAGGTGTTCTCAACTAGCCTACCTGGTTAAATAAAGGTGTTCTCAACTAGCCTACCCTGGTTAAATAAAGGTGTTCTCAACTAGCCTACCTGGTTAAATAAAGGTGTTCTCAACTAGCCTACCTGGTTAAATAAAGGTGTTCTCAACTAGCCTACCTGGTTAAATAAAGGTGTTCTCAACTAGCCTACCTGGTTAAATAAAGGTGTTCTCAACTAGCCTACCTGGTTAAATAAAGGTGTTCTCAACTAGCCTACCTGGTTAAATAAAGGTGTTCTCAACTAGCCTACCTGGTTAAATAAAGGTGTTCTCAACTAGCCTACCTGGTAAATAAAGGTGTTCTCAACTAGCCTACCTGGTTAAATAAAGGTGTTCTCAACTAGCCTACCTGGTTAAATAAAGGTGTTCTCAACTAGCCTACCTGGTTAAATAAAGGTGTTCTCAACTAGCCTACCTGGATAAATAAAGGTGTTCTCAACTAGCCTACCTGGTTAAATAAAGGTGTTCTCAACTAGCCTACCTGGTTAAATAAAGGTGTTCTCAACTAGCCTACCTGGTTAAATAAAGGTGTTCTCAACTAGCCTACCTGGTTAAATAAAGGTGTTCTCAACTAGCCTACCTGGTTAAATCAAGGTGTTCTCAACTAGCCTACCTGGTTAAATAAAGGTGTTCTCAACTAGCCTACCTGGTTAAATAACGGTGAAATACACCTTTAAATTTAAAAAAATAGAAAATGTGTGATCCAACTCCCATCTCCTCTACGGTTGTTGTTTTACTACCTTGTGGATATACAGTGGGGCAAAAAAGTATTTAGTCAGCCACCAATTGTGCAAGTTCTCCCACTTAAAAAGATGAGAGAGGCCTGTAATTTTCATCATAGGTACACTTCAACTATGACAGACAAAATGAGGAAAAAAATCCAGAAATTCACATTGTAGGATTTTTAATGAATTTCTTTGCAAATTATGGTGGAAAATAAGTATTTGGTCACCTACAAACAAGCAAGATTTCTGGCTCTCACAGACCTGTAACTTCTTCTTTAAGAGGCTCCTCTGTCCTCCACTCGTTACCTGTATTAATGGCACCTGTTTGAACTTATTTATTTATTGTCTTTCCTCAGTACTGATGTGTCAACTCATGGTTACTCCTGCTAGCATGGTAAGAATCAGTAGAGATCACTGAAGACTTTAAAGTTGATCTTTGCTTCCTGTGGTTTTGTTAGAGTTTTAAAGAGGATGTACTGCTCCTTGAGTAGGTATTCAGTAGCACCAACGTTTGCCTCAACTTTGACATGTCATTTTCAGTCAATAATTTGCTGTACCCCTTCTGAAACTTTCCACAGTACCAAGAGGGAGAGTCAGTCAGTCAGGTGGCTGCCAGGTGTTTGGAACTCAGTGGAATTCCGCGTGTCTCTATGGCGATAGCGTGCAGTGGCTCAGAAAGTCTTTGAGCTGATTAGGTTGGAGATCGCCCGCCGAACGTGTGTGCGTGTGCGTGTGTGTGTGTGTGTGTGTGTGGTGAGGTTAGAGACTGCCTGGCCTGCCAACTCATTCCTAGTGGAGTGTGTCAGACCTGTGTTCAGTGTCATGACGACGACAGCTCCAGCTGTGGGGCGAGGCCCATGTCACTTACAGTCATATTATTACACTGTAATATTCTGCACTGATACAGAAGCCAGGAGTCTAACCACAAATAGACACAAAGGTGGGTTTCCTTGATTACACAGATCAGCTGGACTAAAAAAATCATACTCATTCATCTACTTACAAATACAACTGCTACCCTTTTATCTAACCACTGCTATCCCACTAGAACGGAGAGGGCTGTTGCTGTTTCGTGTGCGCGTGTGTGTGTGTGTGTGTATATATATGTGTGTGTGTGTGTGTGTGTGTGTGTGTCACTCCCACCTTGCTGACACAAGGCTCTGTGTGTCTGTCCCATTAACCTGTACCCTTAAAGTCCCTGGAAGGAATGAGATGTTTTCAGATGGTCAAGTCAGACCAACAACCCTCCACAACCCTCTCCAACCCTGTCCAACCCTCCACAACCCTCCACAACCCTCTCCAACCCTCCACAACCCTCTCCAACCCTCCACAACCCTCTCCAACCCTCCACAACCCTCTCCAACCCTCCACAACCCTCCACAACCCTCTCCAACCCTCCACAACCCTCTCCAACCCTCTACAATCCTCTCCAACCCTCCAAAACCCTCCCCAACCCTGTATAGAGAACAGTAATCAAATTCCCTTGACCAAATGACCCCTAACCCTTTAAATCCTCAGCCTCTTAGTGACTTGACATTTGAAACTAAAAGTTTAAACAAAATCAAACCTGTGGCCCAGGGGGCTGACGAATCAGATGTAATCAGAGAATATGTTAAGCCTGCTCACTGCTTATTTGGCTCACGTAGAATAAGTGAATGATGGCCATACTGATTGGTTTGTCATACTGATTGGTTTACCATTGGTTTATCATTGGTTAATCATTGGTTAATCATTGGTTAATCATTGGTTTATCATACTGATTGGTTTACCATTGGTTTATCATTGGTTAATCATTGGTTTACCATTGGTTTATCATTG
>NC_056430.1:6681789-6721789 GCF_018296145.1 Oncorhynchus tshawytscha | reverse complement strand
AACACATAATACTTATTCAGCCCTATATATATATATATATACTATAACCATAACACATAATACTTATTCAGCCCTATATATATATATATATATATACTGTAACCATAACACATAATACTTATTCAGCCATATATATATATATATACTATAACCATAACACATAATACTTATTCAGCCCATATATATATATATATACTATAACCATAACACATAATACTTATTCAGCCCTATATATATATATATATATATACTATAACCATAACACATAATACTTATTCAGCTCCCTATATATATATATATATATACTATAACCATAACACATAATACTTATTCAGCCCTATATATATATATATATATACTATAACCATAACACATAATACTTATTCAGCCCTATATATATATATACTAAAACCATAACACATAATACTTATTCAGCCCTATATATATATATATATATATATATATATAACCATAATACATAATACTTATTCAGCCCTATATATAATACTTATTATATATATATATATATATATACTATAACCATAACACATAATACTTATTCAGCCCTATATATATATATATATACTATAACCATAACACATAATACTTATTCAGCCCTATATATATATATATATACTATAACCATAACACATAATACTTATTCAGCCCTATATATATATATATATATATATATACTATAACCATAACACATAATACTTATTCAGCCCTATATATATATATATATACTATAACCATAATACATAATACTTATTCAGCCCTATATATATATATATATATATATATACTATAACCATAACACATAATACTTATTCAGCCCTATATATATATATATATATATACTATAACCATAACACATAATACTTATTCAGCCCTATATATATATATATACTATAACCATAACACATAATACTTATTCAGCCCTATATATATATATATATACTATAACCATAACACATAATACTTATTCAGCCCTATATATATATATATATATACTATAACCATAACACATAATATTTATTCAGCCCTATATATATATATATACTATAACCATAACACATAATACTTATTCAGCCCTATATATATATATATATATACTATAACCATAACACATAATACTTATTCAGCCCTATATATATATATATATACTATAACCATAACACATAATACTTATTCAGCCCTATATATATATATATATACTATAACCATAACACATAATACTTATTCAGCCCTATATATATATATATATACTATAACCATAACACATAATACTTATTCAGCCCTATATATATATATATATACTATAACCATAACACATAATACTTATTCAGCCCTATATATATATATATATACTATAACCATAACACATAATACTTATTCAGCCCTATATATATATATATATATATATAACCATAACACATAATACTTATTCAGCCCTATATATATATATATATATACTATAACCATAACACATAATACTTATTCAGCCCTATATATATATATATATACTATAACCATAACACATAATACTTATTCAGCCCTATATATATATATATATATATAACCATAACACATAATACTTATTCAGCCCTATATATATATATATATACTATAACAATAACACATAATACTTATTCATCCTTATTTCCCAGCCATATGAATGTCCTTGATGTTACTGTAGCTGTTACATTGTAAGGTAAGTGAGGTGATATCTGGGTTATTTTTCACCTGTTGATCCGGATCAGAACTGATTTCAGATTACAGTTCGGATGAGGAAATGACATACAATGAATGGGTCGTCGGTCTTTTAAACCTTCATACATGGAGGTATGAATCTCAATGCTTCATAAATCCCAAGTTTCTCCTATTTTCAGGACAACTTGACACAGGGTGGATTTAGGTGAAGGGAAATTATATAGCATGTGAGATTAAATTCATTGTGTGTGTGTGTGTGTGTGTGTGTGTGTGTGCCTGTACAGGTGTGTGTGTGTGTGTGTGTGTGTGTGTGTGTGTGTGTGTGTGTGTGTGTGTGTGTGTGTGTGTGTGTGCGTGCATGCGTGTGTGAGCTAGTTTGCTTCTTCTGTGTATGTGAAAATGATTAATACATCTGGCATGGCTTTCATTTTGCAAAGTTATTCCTAGTTATTACCTCACCAGCCTATTTTTTGTTAGACTATACACAGTACTGTAGTTTGGCTGACTCACCTTGGGTACTGTCTACTGCTAGACAAGATGTTAGGGGGGTCCAAATGGACTGTAACACTTCCAGGAGAGGTGAAGAATGCCTTGTTCCTTCTGAAGGGAGCATGACTCTATATCCACTGAGCTCTGGAATCTTTGTTAATCCGAGAGCAGAGTTCTGGAATGAGAGCAGAGAGCAGAGTTCTGGAATGAGAGCAGAGAGCAGAGTTCTGGAATGAGAGCAGAGAGCAGAGTTCTGGAATGTGGTTAGAAGGTTCTGGGAATGCTGTGTAATGTACATGTCTGGTCATTGAAGTCCTATGAGATGGCTGAAGAGGATACTTCATCACTTTGAGCCAGGCCGTTCCTCTTCCTCCTCTTCTCGTCCATCTCCAGACAGTGAACCGTGCTGACAGGCTAGTCTAGACCTAGAGACACACGTTTCTCAGTCCGCAGAACAAATTCTTATTTTACAATGATGGCCTACCCAGGCCAAACTCTCCCCTAACCCGGAAGACGCAGGGTCAATTGTGAGCCGCCCTATGGGACTGCCAATCACGGCCGGTTGTGATACAGCCCGGGACCGAACCAGGGTCTGTAGTGACACCTCTAGCACTGAGATGCAGTGCCTTAGACCGCTGCGCCCCTCGGAAGCCCAACTAACCTAGTCCACAGATGATGCGATCTCTGTTTTTACTCCACACTGCCCTTTCCCACCTGGACAAAAGGAGCACCTATGTGAGAATGCTATTCATTGACTACAGCTCAGCGTTTAACACCATAGTGCCCTCAAAGCTCCTCAATAAGCTAAGGACCCTGGGACTAGACACCTCCCTCTGCAACTGGATCCTGGACTTCCTGACGGGCCGCCCCCCAGGTGGTGAGGGTAGGTAACAACACATTCGCCACGCTGATCCTTAACACAGGGGCCCCTCAGGGGTGTGTGCTCAGTCAGGCACGACTCCAACACCATCATTAAATCTACAAGAAAAGGAGGACCGAGCACACCCCCATTCTCATCATCGGGGCTGTAGTGGAGCAGGTTGAGAGCTTCAAGTTCCTTGGCGTCCACAACAAACTAGAATGGTCCAAACACACCAAGACAGTCATGAAGAGGGCACGACAAAACCTATTCCCCCTCAGGTGACTAAAAAGATTTGGCATGGGTCCTCAGATCCTCAAAAGGTTTTACAGCTGCACCATTAAGAGCATCCTGACTGGTTCCATCACTGCCTGATATGGCAACTGTTCCGCATCCGAGCGTAAGGCACTACCGAGGGTAGTGCGAATGACCCAGTACATCACTGGGGCCAAGCTTCCTGCTATCCAAAGCTTCCTGCTATCCAGGACCTCTATACCAGGCATTGTTAGAGGAAAGGCCCTAAAAATTGTCAAAGACTCCAGCCACCCTAGTCATAGACTGTTCTACCGCACGGCAAGCAGTACCGGAGCGCCAACTCTAGGACCAAGAGGACCCCCCCCTCCCTCTACAATGCTGCTACTCTCTGTTATTATCTATGCATAGTCACTTGTGTGTAGATCGCTGAGGAAAATGTTTTATTTAATCCATTTTAGAATAAAGCTGTAACATAACAAAACATGGGAAAAGACGAGGAGAAAATTATTTGTCTTTACTGTCCAAATATTCGTTGGAGACACTGTGTAATAGCTATGTGTGGGCATGTAACATGACTGTGGCTGGCAGAATGTATGACACCATGTTTTATTTCTACACACATCTCTAGTCTGATTAGATATGAGTTTGATTTTAATAATAATTCTCGTTGAACCACAAGGATGCTGCAAAACGATCCCTCAGCAGTGGAAACCCAATCTTTCGCCTGAACCTCCTGCTCCTCTTCCTCCAACCTCCTCATCCTCCTCATCCTCCTCATCCTCCTCTTTCTCCTCACCACCTTTCCCCTTATTCTCTTCCTCCTCCTTATCTATCTCCTCTTCCTCCTCCCCCTCCTCATCCTCCTCTTCCTCCTCACCACCTTTCCCCTTATTCTCTTCCTCCTCCTTATCTATCTCCTCTTCCTCCTCCCCCTCCTCATCCTCCTCTTTCTCCTCACCACCTTTCCCCTTATTCTCTTCCTCCTCCTTATCTATCTCCTCTTCCTCCTCCCCTCCTCATCCTCCTCTTTCTCCTCACCACCTTTCCCCTTATTCTCTTCCTCCTCCTTATCTATCTCCTCTTCCTCATCCCCCCCCTCATCCTCCTCTTTCTCCTTACCAATTTTCCCCTTCTTCTCTTCCTCCTCCTTATCTATATCCTCTTCCTCCTCCTCTTTCTTCCAAAGCCATCTTATACAGCAAGATGTTAGAGATATATTCAAAGCTGGTTATGCTCAGGATTCAGGAAGACCTGTCACTCGTTCCGTGTTGCTGCACACCCTAGACTTCTGTCTCTAGACTCCTGTCTCTAGACTCTTGTCTCCTGTCTCTAGACTCCTGTCTCTAGACTCTTGTCTCCTGTCTCTAGACTTCTGTCTCTAGACTCCTGTCTCCTGTCTCTAGACTCTTGTCTCCTGTCTCTAGACTCCTGTCTCTAGACTCCTGTCTCTAGACTCTTGTCTCCTGTCTCTAGACTCCTGTCTCTAGACTCTTGTCTCCTGTCTCTAGACTCCTGTCTCTAGACTCTTGTCTCCTGTCTCTAGACTCCTGTCTCTAGACTCTTGTCTCCTGTCTCTAGACTCCTGTCTCTAGACTCTTGTTTCCTGTCTCTAGACTCCTGTCTCTAGACTCTTGTCTCCTGTCTCTAGACTCTTGTCTCCTGTCTCTAGACTTCTGTCTCTAGACTCTTGTCTCCTGTCTCTAGACTCCTGTCTCTAGACTCTTGTCTCCTGTCTCTAGACTCCTGTCTCTAGACTCTCGTCTCCTGTCTCTAGACTCCTGTCTCTAGACTCTTGTCTCCTGTCTCTAGACTCCTGTCTCTAGACTCTTGTCTCCTGTCTCTAGACTTCTGTCTCTAGACTCTTGTCTCCTGTCTCTAGACTCCTGTCTCTAGACTCTTGTCTCCTGTCTCTAGACTCCTGTCTCGAGGACTCTTGTCTCCTGTCTCTAGACTCCTGTCTCTAGACTCTTGTCTCCTGTCTCTAGACTCCTGTCTCTAGACTATTGTCTCCTGTCTCTAGACTCCTGTCTCTAGACTCTTGTCTCCTGTCTCTAGACTCTTGTCTCCTGTCTCTAGACTCCTGTCTCTAGACTCTTGTCTCCTGTCTCTAGACTCTTGTCTCCTGTCTCTAGACTCCTGTCTCTAGACTCTTGTCTCCTGTCTCTAGACTCTTGTCTCCTGTCTCTAGACTCCTGTCTCTAGACTCTTGTCTCCTGTCTCTAGACTCCTGTCTCTAGACTCTTGTCTCCTGTCTCTAGACTCCTGTCTCTAGACTCTTGTCTCCTGTCTCTAGACTCTTGTCTCTAGACTCTTGTCTCCTGTCTCTAGACTCCTGTCTCTAGACTCCTGTCTCTAGACTCCTGTCTCTAGACTCTTGCCTCCTGTCTCTAGACTCCTGTCTCCTGTCTCTAGACTCCTGTCTCTAGACTCTTGTCTCCTGTCTCTAGACTTCTGTCTCTAGACTCTTGTCTCCTGTCTCTAGACTCCTGTCTCTAGACTCTTGTCTCCTGTCTCTAGACTCCTGTCTCTAGACTCTTGTCTCCTGTCTCTAGACTTCTGTCTCTAGACTCTTGTCTCCTGTCTCTAGACTCCTGTCTCTAGACTCTTGTCTCCTGTCTCTAGACTCTTGTCTCCTGTCTCTAGACTTCTGTCTCTAGACTCTTGTCTCCTGTCTCTAGACTCCTGTTTCTAGACTCTTGTCTCCTGTCTCTAGACTCCTGTTTCTAGACTCTTGTCTCCTGTCTTAGACTCCTGTCTCTAGACTCTTGTCTCCTGTCTCTAGACTCCTGTCTCTAGACTCTTGTCTCCTGTCTCTAGACTCCTGTCTCTAGACTCTTGTCTCCTGTCTCTAGACTCCTGTCTCTAGACTCTTGTCTCCTGTCTCTAGACTCCTGTCTCTAGACTCTTGTCTCCTGTCTCTAGACTCCTGTCTCTAGACTCCTGTCTCTAGACTCTTGCCTCCTGTCTCTAGACTCCTGTCTCCTGTCTCTAGACTCCTGTCTCTAGACTCTTGTCTCCTGTCTCTAGACTTCTGTCTCTAGACTCTTGTCTCCTGTCTCTAGACTCCTGTCTCTAGACTCTTGTCTCCTGTCTCTAGACTTCTGTCTCTAGACTCTTGTCTCCTGTCTCTAGACTCTTGTCTCCTGTCTCTAGACTCCTGTCTCTAGACTCTTGTCTCCTGTCTCTAGACTCCTGTCTCTAGACTATTGTCTCCTGTCTCTAGACTTCTGTCTCTAGACTCTTGTCTCCTGTCTCTAGACTCCTGTCTCTAGACTCTTGTCTCCTGTCTCTAGACTTCTGTCTCTAGACTCTTGTCTCCTGTCTCTAGACTCCTGTCTCTAGACTCTTGTCTCCTGTCTCTAGACTCCTGTCTCTAGACTCTTGTTTCCTGTCTCTAGACTTCTGTCTCTAGACTCTTGTCTCCTGTCTCTAGACTCCTGTCTCTAGACTCTTGTCTCCTGTCTCTAGACTCTTGTCTCCTGTCTCTAGACTCCTGTTTCTAGACTCTTGTCTGTAGACAAAATGTTTGGTCTTTGTGCTGGCTCAGTATAATTAACTGAAGTTGTTTACTTTGCATACATCCTCTCTGCATTCGCTTCCTCCCTTTTTAATGATCCCACAATGACATAGTTTAGGGTTATAGTACCGTATCCATCTACTTTATAGGATTTTGGGGGAGTTTTCTCTGGTGGGGGTGAGAGGGGAGAGGGGACAGTCAGTGGACGGAGGACACATGTAGACAGGGTGTAGTGTTGGCTCAAAAGGGTAAGTGGTTTGAGGAGTTTGCGAGGTAACTTTGGTCACCTCTGAGTTCAACTTGGGATAACTGGCACCACAAAAGTAGCTCACCTTTTAGCCAGGTACATTTCTATGGAAACAAATCCTTCAGAACTAACCTGCTGCTGGGCAGGCTAACTCAGGGATAACTCTGTTTATCCTGCATTAAGTGTTTGTTTGTGATGTTTTGTGTTACAGTTTTTAAGAAGGATGTATAGATTTTTGTAATACATTTGAATTTGTATCCTTCAAAATGTATGGAATTTCAATTTCCTATATATTTTTTAAAGAAATATATATATTGTTTTGTATGAAGTGTCTGAGCTCTGAGTTAAGGGCCATTGAAATCAGGTTCCCTCCCTCTTGCAAAGATTGCATCATCATCCCCTTCATTCAAGGAAGACAACTGATTAGACGTTGATTAGACTGATTAGACATTGATTAGACTGATTAGACATTGATTAGACTGATTAGACATCGATTAGGCTGATTAGACATTGATTAGACTGATTAGACATTGATTAGACTGATTAGACATTGATTAGACTGATTAGACAATGATTAGACTGATTGGACATTGATTAGACTGATTAGACATTGATTAGACTGATTAGACATTGATTAGACTGATTAGACATTGATTAGACTGATTAGACATTGATTAGACTGATAAGACAATGATTAAACTGATTAGACATTGATTAGACTGATTAGACATTGATTAGACTGATGAGACAATGATTAAACTGATTAGACATTGATTAGACTGATTAGACAATGATTAGACTGATTAGACATTGATTAGATTGATTAGACATTGCTTAGGCTGATTAGGCATAGATTAGACTGATTCGACAATGATTCGACATTTATTCAACTGATTAGACGTTGATTAGACTGATTAGACATTGATTAGACTGATAAGACAATGATTAAACTGATTAGACATTGATTAGACTGATTAGACATCGATTAGGCTGATTAGACATTGATTAGACTGATTAGACATTGATTAGACTGATTAGACATTGATTAGACTGATTAGACAATGATTAGACTGATTAGACAATGATTAGACTGATTAGACAATGATTAGACTGATTAGACATCGATTAGACTGATTAGACATTGATTAGACTGATTAGACATCGATTAGACTGATTAGACATTGATTAGACTGATTAGACATTGATTAGACTGATTAGACAATGATCTGTGGGGTCTGTTTGTGAACAGAGCCCCAGGATCAGCTTGCCTATGGGGCTCTTATCGAGGTTCATCTCTCTCTCCCCCTCTCTCTCTCTCTCTCTCTCTCTCTCTCTCTCTCTCTCTCTCTCTCTCTCTCTCTCTCTCTCCCTCTCTCTCTCTCTCTCTCAGAGTTGCATTGGAGGAACAGTTCCAGTGTCTTCTGGGACAGAGGTGTGAGTGGGGGTTACCAGGCCCTGCTGCTGGATGAGGACCGTGGCTGGCTGCTGGTGGGAGGAAGAGACCACGTCTACCTGCTGCACTCTAACAGTCTGGATCTTCCTACACGCACGGTCAGTACCTTACTGTCTACCTGGTCAGTACCTTACTGTCTACCTGGTCAGTACTTTACTGTCTACCTGGTCAGTACCTTACTGTCTACCTGCTCAGTACCTTACTGTCTACCTGGTCAGTACTTTACTGTCTACCTGGTCAGTACCTTACTGTCTACCTGGTCAGTACCTTACTACCTACCTGGTCAGTACCTTACTGTCTACCTGGTCAGTACCTTACTGTCTACCTGGTCAGTACCTTACTATCTACCTGGTCAGTACCTTACTACCTACGTGGTAAGTACCTTACTGTCTACCTGGTCAGTACCTTACTGTCTACCTGGTCAGTACCTTACTACCTACCTGGTCAGTACCTTACTGTCTACCTGCTCAGTACCTTACTATCTACCTGGTCAGTACCTTACTGTCTACCTGGTCAGTACCTGGTCAGTACCTTACTACCTACCTGGTCAGTACCTTACTGTCTACCTGGTCAGTACCTTACTGTCTACCTGGTCAGTACCTTACTCTCTACCTGGTCAGTACCTTACTGTCTACCTGGTCAGTAACTTACTGTCTACCTGGTCAGTACCTTACTATCTACCTGGTCAGTACCTTACTGTCTACCTGGTCAGTACCTTACTACCTACCTGGTCAGTACCTTACTGTCTACCTGGTCAGTAACTTATTGTCTACCTGGTCAGTACCTTACTGTCTACCTGGTCAGTACCTTACTGTCTACCTGGTCAGTAACTTACTGTCTACCTGGTCAGTACCTTACTGTCTACCTGTTCAGTACATTACTGTCTACCTGGTCAGGACCTTACTGTCTACCTGGTCAGTACCTTACTACCTACCTGGTCAGTACCTTACTACCTACCTGGTCAGTACCTTACTATCTACCTGGTCAGCACCTTACTGTCTAACTGGTCAGTACCTTACTACCTACCTGGTCAGTACCTTACTGTCTACCTGGTCAGTACCTTACTGTCTACCTGGTCAGTACCTTACTGTCTACCTGGTCAGTACCTTACTCTGGTCTACCTGGTCAGTACCTGGTCAGTACCTTACTATCTACCTGGTCAGTACCTGGGTCAGTAACTTACTGTCTACCTGGTCAGTACCTTACTTACTGTCTACCTGGTCAGTACCTTACTGTCTACCTGGTCAGTACCTTACTGTCTGGTCAGTACCTTACTACTGGTCAGTACCTTACTACCTACCTGGTCAGTACCTTACCTACCTGGTCAGTACCTGGTCAGTACCCTACCTGGTCAGTACCTTACTACCTACCTGGTCAGTACCTTACTATCTACCTGGTCAGTACCTTACTGTCTACCTGGTCAGTACCTTACTGTCTACCTGCTCAGTACCTTACTGTCTACCTGGTCAGTACCTTACTGTCTACCTGGTCAGTACCTTACTCTCTACCTGGTCAGTACCTTACTACCTACCTGGTCAGTACCTTGGTCAGTACCTTACTACCTACCTGGTCAGTACCTTACTATCTACCTGCTCAGTACCTTACTGTCTACCTGGTCAGTACCTTACTGTCTACCTGCTCAGTACCTTACTGTCTACCTGCTCAGTACCTTACTGTCTACCTGGTCAGTACCTGGTCAGTACCTTACTACCTACCTAGTCAGTACCTTACTGTCTACCTGGTCAGTACCTTACTGTCTACCTGGTCAGTACCTTACTATCTACCTGGTCAGTACCTTACTATCTACCTGGTCAGTACCTTACTATCTACCTGGTCAGTACCTTACTATCTACCTGGTCAGTACCTTACTGTCTACCTGGTCAGTACCTTACTGTCTACCTGGTCAGTACCTTACTGTCTACCTGGTCAGTACCTTACTGTCTACCTGGTCAGTACCTTACTATCTACCTGGTCAGTACCTTACTGTCTACCTGGTCAGTACCTTACTGTCTACCTGGTCAGTACCTTACTGTCTACCTGGTCAGTATCTTACTACCTACCTGGTCAGTACCTTACTACCTACCTGGTCAGTACCTTACTACCTACCTGGTCAGTACCTTACTGTCTACCTGGTCAGTACCTTACTGTCTACCTGGTCAGTACCTTACTGTCTACCTGGTCAGTACCTGGTCAGTACCTTACTATCTACCTGGTCAGTACCTGGTCAGTACCTTACTGTCTACCTGGTCAGTACCTTACTATCTACCTGGTCAGTACCTGGTCAGTACCTTACTATCTACCTGGTCAGTACCTTACAGTCTACCTGGTCAGTACCTTACTATCTACCTGGTCAGTACCTGGTCAGTACCTTACTATCTACCTGGTCAGTACCTTACTATCTACCTGGTCAGTACCTTACTGTCTACCTGGTCAGTACCTTACTATCTACCTGGTCAGTACCTTACTATCTACCTGGTCAGTACCTTACTATCTACCTGGTCAGTACCTTACAAGGCCTCTTTCACCCTTTACAAAGTAAAATCCTCCTTTACTGGTTTGTTGTTTTTATCTCCCAACCAAAACCACAAGGAATTTCCTAAAATGATGACATCCATCTCTAAGCCAAGTCAAAAACCCCTCCCTCCCTCTTTTAGATCTACTGGCCAGCTGCGACAGAACACGTTGAGCACTGCAGGCTGGCAGGGAAGAACCTTTCGGTAAGCAACAACAGCTTTCAAAGCCAGAACAGCTTTTTTTTTTTAAAGCGGTATAGGGCGGTATTAAAAGGGAACCATTTGGGACTCATCCATGCATGAACAACATGATGTGTTCTCCCACAAAGCTGTTTAGGTGATCAGAGGTCTTATTTAGTAATCCTCTAGAATGGAGAACACAGGCACACTCATAGCGTGTCATTTTGGACAAGGCCAAGCACCCATCATAGCATGTCATTTTGGACAAGGCCAAGCACCCATCATAGTGTGTCATTTTGGACAAGGCCAAGCACCCATCATAGCATGTCATTTTGGACAAGGCCAAGCACCCATCATAGCGTGTCATTTTGGACGAGGCCAAGCACCCATCATAGCGTGTCATTTTGGACAAGGCCAAGCACCCATCATAGCGTGTCATTTTGGACAAGGCCAAGCACCCATCATAGCATGTCATTTTGGACAAGGCCAAGCACCCATCATAGCGTGTCATTTTGGACAAGGCCAAGCACCCATCATAGCGTGTCATTTTGGACAAGGCCAAGCACCCATCATAGCGTGTCATTTTGGACAAGGCCAAGCACCCATCATAGCGTGTCATTTTGGACAAGGCCAATAGCACCCATCATAGCATGTCATTTTGGACAAGGCCAAGCACCCATCATAGCGTGTCATTTTTTTGGACAAGGCCAAGCACCCATCATAGCGTGTCATTTTGGACAAGGCCAATCACCCATCATAGCGTGTCATTTTGGACAAGGCCAAGCACCCATCATAGCGTGTCATTTTGGACAAGGCCAAGCACCCATCATAGCGTGTCATTTTGGACAAGGCCAAGCACCCATCATAGCGTGTCATTGAAACAAAAGGCCTAAAGTTTGAGGAAAGTCTACTTTATTTTTTGTTCTATTTGTGGATTTGTTTTTAGGTTTATGAGACTCTCGGGAGACGGGTGGGTTGTCAACGACTCCGTGTATACGACCTGACTGGCATCTCATTTGCATTAACGACCACAATTACACCGACAGCGTCGATTGCATTTTTTGGGGACGCACCAGAAGTGCATTCATTTCCAAAATGAAACGCGGCGTTTGTCCTTGCGGCATTGCATTGCAGAGGCAGTTGCAGTGCGTCCTGTGTGTGGTGCCATATGTTGGATTTACAGAACGTACGAGTCAAACTGTTAGGCTGTAGACGGCTGGACAGAAATGGTAGCAGAAGGTGAATGTTGAACTGTTGTTGCGTACACATCAAATCCAAGTTTATTTGTCACGTTCTCCGAATACAACAGTGAAATGCTTACTTACAGGCTCTAACCAATAGTGTGTGTGTGTGTGTGTGTGTGTGTGTGTGTGTGTGTGTGTGTGTGTGTGTGTGTGTGTGTGTGTGTGTGTGTGTGTGTGTGTGTGTGTGTGTGTGTGTGTGTGTGTGTGTGTGTGTGTGTGTGTGTGTGTGTAGGTAAGTAAAGAAATAAAACAACAGTTAAAAGACATTTGAAAATAAGAGTAGCGAGGTTACATACAGGCACCGGTTAGTCAGGCTGATTGAGGTAGTATGTACATGTAGATATGGTTAAAGTGACTGTACATATATGATGAACAGAGAGTAGCAGTAGCGTAAAAGAGGGGTTGGGGGGGGACACACACAATGCATATAGTCTGGATAACCATTTGGTTACCTGTTCAGGAGTCTTATGGCTTGGGGGTAAAAACTGTTGAGAAGCCTTTTTGTCCTAGACTTGGCACTCTGGTACCGCTTGCCATGTGGTTGTAGAGAGAACAGTCTGACTGGGGTGACTGGAGTCTTTGACAGTTGTTAGGGCCTTCCTCTGACACCGCCTGGTGTAGAGGTCCTGGATGGCAGGAAGCTTAACCCCAATGATGTACTGGGCCATACTCACTACCCTCTGCAGTGCCTTGCGGTCGGAAGCCGAGCAGTTGCCTTGCAGCTGTATAACCTTTTGAGGATCTCAGGACCCATGCCAAATCTTTTTAGTTTCCTGAGGGGGAATAGGCTTTGTCGTGCCCTCTTCACGACTGTCTTGATGTGTTTAGACCATTCTAGTCCAGATGATGCTGTGTTATATTTTAGGTCATGATGCTGTGTTATATTTTAGGTCATGATGCTACGTTATATTTTAGGTCATGATGCTGTGTTATATTTTAGGTCATGATGCTGTGTTATATTTTAGGTCATGATGCTGTGTTATATTTTAGGCCATGATGCTACGTTATATTTTAGGTCATGATGCTGTGTTATATTTTAGGTCATGATGCTGTGTTATATTTTAGGCCATGATGCTACGTTATATTTTAGGCCATGATGCTACGTTATATTTTAGGCCATGATGCTACGTTATATTTTAGGCCATGATGCTGTGTTATATTTTACGCCACGATGCTGCCGGTGTGATCAAGGTGTGACCCATTCAACCTACAACTAGAGGTGTCAAGTGATTCTACTCTGACAATGTTCAATATATTCTTAGTTGATTTCTTCATAAATAATTGGCCTTTAAGGCAAATTATTTGGAAACATAGCAAAGTGTCAATCAGGTTGGTGGGTTGAAGAACCAGTACAGGGTTTAGAAAGATCATGTTTCAAGTCTGTTAACTATGGCTGTAATGTATATGTGTATGTTTGTAATCTTTACAGTGAGTGTAAATCCTAATATTGTGTGTTGTTTCAGACTGACTGTGCCAACTACGTGCGTCTCCTCCAGCCCTTCAATAAGACTCATGTGTACGTCTGTGGCACCGGGGCCTACCACCCACAATGCACCTACATAGACCTGGGACGCAGTATTGAGGTGAGAAGGTGGACGGATGGAGAGAGGCTCTGTTCCACTCTCTCTTACTAAACTAAACTCTGACTTGTCATCTGTCTTTTGTTGCCTTTGACGGATCCCCCAGAGAGAGAGAGAGAGAGAGAGAGACTCAATCCGCCTTTCTTTTTCCTAAAATACCATAAAAGCTTTATTGAGGTGTACTGTCAACGGGTTTTATTGTTTGTGGCGGTCGTTGTAAAACGGTAACACTTAAAGAATCTGTCCATTCACCTTTCTGACAGAAACTCTTGACTTGTCAACTCTCTCTCTTTGTTTGTTTGTTGTTGGCTCTGATGGATCCACAGGTGGTTGGTGAAGAGGTGACTAAATACATGATAAAAATCCAGCTGTCAACACACGACACAGCTACTATTTTACAGATATCAACCCACTGCTGTGTGGTCTCAAACGATCAGTTGTATCCATTCAAGATCAAGGCATCCATTCACCTCACAGTTTTCTCTTCTGGGGGGAGGGGGGGGCCGTTCTCTGATGTTGAGGAGGCTTAATAAATGTTACTGTGGAGGTTGAGACGGTTCTCTGTGTGTCCTAGGAGCCATCGTTCCGCCTGCTGAGCCATGCTGTGGAGTCTGGCCGGGGGAAATGTCCCTTTAGTCCACGGGAACCCTTCACCGCCAGGCTCACCGGTAAAGTCATACATGTGATATAGTAAAATATGGCCATGAAATAGAGACCCCTTAAATCCAAAATGACTTCCACAACTGTCAACGCTGACTGTGACACATGCTGTACCTTTACAACAAAAAAAAACAACAAAAACATGACATTTGCAGTTTCACATGTTGCTGTTACATTTCACACGTGAAACCATATTTTATCATGAACAGTATTTCATTTAGCGTTCACACGTTAACACCACCTTTTCACATGTGAGGAGAATAACATGTTTTCACTTCACATGTGAATTGCAAAGTTCACAGGTGAATAACAATCACATGTGAAAACCCCATTTGCAGTTTCACATGTAAGAAAACTTCACAGGTGTAAATTTGACATTGACGTATGTAATTGCAAGTTCACACGTGGGGATGAAATCGTGTTTTTCTCCTCACATGTGAAAAGGTGAAGTTCACATGTTTCAGTAGCAATGTCTGTAATGCCAGTCTGTAAAAAGTTTACTTAGCCTACCTGAGTGTAATAATTCAAGTGTGTAAAAAAACACACACAAAAATAAACAAGCCTTCCATTATCATTATTATTGCAGTCCTCCCTGGTGTTGCAATCACATACATCTACAGGTATACTTAGCTCTGCCATCAGGGAGAGACATTCAGAGGGTTACTGCTGCAGGCGCACGTCTCTATGTTTCCTACGTTGGACCGTGACATTTTCTAAATCTAGAGGGTCAACTATACATCATCTATACATCATCTATACATCATCTATACATCATCTATACATCATCTATACATCATCTATACATCATCCATACATCATCTATACATCATCTATACATCATCCATACATCATCTATACATCATCTATACATCATCTATACATCATCTATACATCATCTATACATCATCTATACATCTAAAAACCACAAAGCAATGCCAAAACAAGTTGATGTTGAAGTTAAAGAAAGTGAGTTTATCAATTTACCAGATGTTTTTCTCACTGTTACTTTGGACAAAATCAATTGCAGCTCAATTTCAGCTCAATTACAGCTCAACTTCATAAAATTCTTAATCTGCGATTATTCACGATTACTCACAACATATCCTGAGATTATATCGACAACACTTTTTAAAACATTTGACAGACCTATTTTGAACAGTCAATATTCTGACATTTAAACCAGTGTTGACCCTCTTGGTCTAATGGTCACCAGTGTTGACCCTCTTGGTCTAATGGTCACCAGTGTTGACCCTCTTGGTCTAATGGTCACCAGTGTTGACCCTCTTGGTCTAATGGTCACCAGTGTTGACCCTCTTGGTCTAATGGTCACCAGTGTTGACCCTCTTGTTCTAATGGTCACCAGTGTTGACCCTCTTGGTCTAATGGTCACCAGTGTTGACCCTCTTGGTCTAATGGTCACCAGTGTTGACCCTCTTGTTCTAATGGTCACCAGTGTTGACCCTCTTGGTCTAATGGTCACCAGTGTTGACCCTCTTGGTCTAATGGTCACCAGTGTTGACCCTCTTGGTCTAATGGTCATCAGTGTTGACCCTCTTGTTCTAATGGTCACCAGTGTTGACCCTCTTGGTCTAATGGTCACCAGTGTTGACCCTCTTGGTCTAATGGTCACCAGTGTTGACCCTCTTGTTCTAATGGTCACCAGTGTTGACCCTCTTGGTCTAATGGTCACCAGTGTTGACCCTCTTGGTCTAATGGTCACCAGTGTTGACCCTCTTGGTCTAATGGTCACCAGTGTTGACCCTCTTGGTCTAATGGTCACCAGTGTTGACCCTCTTGGTCTAATGGTCACCAGTGTTGACCCTCTTGGTCTAATGGTCACCAGTGTTGACCCTCTTGGTCTAATGGTCACCAGTGTTGACCCTCTTGGTCTAATGGTCACCAGTGTTGACGCTCTTGGTCTAATGGTCACCAGTGTTGACCCTCTTGGTCTAATGGTCACCAGTGTTGACCCTCTTGGTCTAATGGTCACCAGTGTTGACCCTCTTGGTCTAATGGTCACTAGTGTTGACCCTCTTGGTCTAATGGTCACCAGTGTTGACCCTCTTGGTCTAATGGTCAGCAGTGTTGACCCTCTTGGTCTAATGGTCACCAGTGTTGACCCACTTGGTCTAATGGTCACCAGTGATGACCCTAACGGTCTAATGGTCACCAGTGTTGACCCTCTTGGTCTAATGGTCACCAGTGTTGACCCTCTTGTTCTAATGGTCACCAGTGTTGACCCTCTTGGTCTAATGGTCACCAGTGTTGACCCTCTTGGTCTAATGGTCACCAGTGTTGACCCTCTTGGTCTAATGGTCACCAGTGTTGACCCTCTTGGTCTAATGGTCACCAGTGTTGACCCTCTTGGTCTAATGGTCATCAGTGTTGACCCTCTTGTTCTAATGGTCACCAGTGTTGACCCTCTTGGTCTAATGGTCACCAGTCTTGACCCTCTTGGTCTAATGGTCACCAGTGTTGACCCTCTTGTTCTAATGGTCACCAGTGTTGACCGTCTTGCTCTAATGGTCACCAGTGTTGACCCTCTTGGTCTAATGGTCACCAGTGTTGACCCTCTTGGTCTAATGGTCACCAGTGTTGACCCTCTTGGTCTAATGGTCACCAGTGTTGACCCTCTTGGTCTAATGGTCACCAGTGTTGACCCTCTTGGTCTAATGGTCACCAGTGTTGATGATCTTGGTCTAATGGTCACCAGTGTTGACCCTCTTGGTCTAATGGTCACCAGTGTTGACCCTCTTGGTCTAATGGTCACCAGTGTTGACCCTCTTGGTCTAATGGTCACCAGTGTTGACCCTCTTGGTCTAATGGTCACCAGTGTTGACCCTCTTGGTCTAATGGTCACCAGTGTTGACCCTCTTGGTCAAATGGTCACCAGTGTTGACCCTCTTGGTCTAATGGTCACCAGTGTTGACCCTCTTGGTCTAATGGTCACCAGTGTTGACCCTCTTGGTCTAATGGTCACCAGTGTTGATGCCTCTTGGTCTAATGGTCACCAGTGTTGACCCTCTTGGTCTAATGGTCACCAGTGTTGACCCTCTTGGTATAATGGTCACCAGTGTTGACCCTCTTGGTCTAATGGTCACTAGTGTTGACCCTCTTGGTCTAATGGTCACCAGTGTTGACCCTCTTGGTCTAATGGTCACCAGTGTTGACCCTCTTGGTCAAATGGTCACCAGTGTTGACCCTCTTGGTCTAATGGTCACCAGTGTTGACCCTCTTGGTCTAATGGTCACCAGTGTTGACCCTCTTGGTCTAATGGTCACCAGTGTTGACCCTCTTGGTCTAATGGTCACTAGTGTTGACCCTCTTGGTCTAATGGTCACCAGTGTTGACCCTCTTGGTCTAATGGTCACCAGTGTTGACCCTCTTGCTCTAATGGTCACCAGTGTTGACCCTCTTGGTCTAATGGTCACCAGTGTTGACCCTCTTGGTCTAATGGTCACCAGTGTTGACCCTCTTGGTCTAATGGTCACCAGTGTTGACCCTCTTGGTCTAATGGTCACCAGTGTTGACCCTCTTGGTCTAATGGTCACCAGTGTTGATGCTCTTGGTCTAATGGTCACCAGTGTTGACCCTCTTGGTCTAATGGTCACCAGTGTTGACCCTCTTGGTCTAATGGTCACCAGTGTTGACCCTCTTGGTCTAATGGTCACTAGTGTTGACCCTCTTGGTCTAATGGTCACCAGTGTTGACCCTCTTGGTCTAATGGTCACCAGTGTTGACCCTCTTGGTCTAATGGTCACCAGTGATGACCCTCTCGGTCTAATGGTCACCAGTGTTGACCCTCTTGGTCTAATGGTCACCAGTGTTGACCCTCTTGGTCTAATGGTCACTAGTGTTGACCCTCTTGGTCTAATGGTCACCAGTGTTGACCCTCTTGGTCTAATGGTCACCAGTGTTGACCCTCTTGGTCTAATGGTCACCAGTGTTGACCCTCTTGGTCTAATGGTCACCAGTGTTGACCCTCTTGGTCTAATGGTCACCAGTGTTGACCCTCTTGGTCTAATGGTCACCAGTGTTGACCCTCTTGGTCTAATGGTCACCAGTGTTGACCCTCTTGGTCTAATGGTCACCAGTGTTGACCCTCTTGGTCAAATGGTCACCAGTGTTGACCCTCTTGGTCTAATGGTCACCAGTGTTGACCCTTCTTGGTCTAATGGTCACCAGTGTTGACCCTCTTGGTCTAATGGTCACCAGTGTTGACCCTCTTGGTCTAATGGTCACCAGTGTTGACCCTCTTGGTCTAATGGTCACCAGTGTTGACCCTCTTGGTCTAATGGTCACCAGTGTTGACCCTCTTGGTCAAATGGTCACCAGTGTTGACCCTCTTGGTCTAATGGTCACCAGTGTTGACCTTCTTGGTCTAATGGTCACCAGTGTTGACCCTCTTGGTCTAATGGTCACCAGTGTTGACCCTCTTGGTCTAATGGTCACCAGTGTTGACCCTCTTGGTCTAATGGTCACCAGTGTTGACCTTCTTGGTCTAATGGTCACCAGTGTTGACCCTCTTGGTCTAATGCTCACCAGTGTTGACCTTCTTGGTCTAATGGTCACCAGTGTTGACCTTCTTGGTCTAATGGTCACCAGTGTTGACCCTCTTGGTCAAGATGTCGGAAACCCAGGTTCTAGTCCTGCCCGTTTACTAAAGCAGACGTGAAACTTAGAATATCACATGTCAAATGTCAAATATCACATGTGAAATGTTGAGAAACCATGTGTCTGAGTCATGTGACAGATGTTTCTTATTTTTCTTTCACGTGATTATGTTTTTCTTCATGTGATTTGTTCCTCCACGTGTCCGACAACCACCGTTTTTCGTGTTTTTTTTCCACGTGATTTTTTTCATGTTTTTCTTTTGTTTGTTGTAAGGGTATATTCGGTATACATGTTGCTCATGCAGGAATCAAACCCACCCTACCAGTCTCGAGAACAATTATGAGACTCTTCAGAAATAGTGTGACCAGGAAGAGAACGAGTGAACAACATGATTTAGTTGTCATCCTGTAGTTTTGAAGTGGACGTGAATCCCAGCGGACCTCAGTACATAAAACATATGGTTCATAAATACAGGCTACTCTGTGCTTTTCTAGGATGGTGACGCAAGATCCATCAGCTGAATTCTATACTCACACAGGCCATATATTTACCAGTACATAAACAATACACTATCATAAATATATGACAGACAATATATTCCAAAAGAATATATTTTGAACATGTTTGTCTGTTGCGTTAGGTTATAACTGCACACTGAGTGCTGAGGTAATAGTTTCCGAAATAATGAAACCAACCCTAATTACTCTTAGCCTCGTAAACCAGACTGATCGCTGTGTTCAGCCATTTACTTCAGTTATGAAAAAGACATTATAAAGATGTAACAGAGATAAACTCAGCAAAAAAGAAACGTCCCTTTTTCAGGACCCTGTCTTTCAAAGATATTTCGTAAAAATCCAAATAACTTCACAGATCTTCATTGTAAAGGGTTTAAACACTGTTTCCCATGCTTGTTCAATGAACCATAAACAATTAACGAACATGCACCTCTGGAACAACGGTCGTTAAGACACTAACAGATTGCAGATGGTAGGAAATTAAGGTCACAGTTATGAAAACTTAGGACACTAAAGAGGCCTTTCTACTGACTCTGAAAAACACCAAAAGAAAGATGCCCAGGGTCCCTGCTCATCTGCGTGAATGTGCCTTAGGAATGCTGCGAGGAGGCATGAGGACTGCAGATGTAGCCAGGGCAATAAATTGCAATGTCTGTACTGTGAGACGCCTAAGACAGCGCTAGAGGGAGACAGGACGGGCAGCTGATCGTCCTCACAGTGGCAGACCCCGTTTAACAGCACCTGCACAGTATCGGTACATCTGAACATCACACCTGCGGACAGGTACAGGATGTCAACAACAACTGCCGAGTTACACCTGGAATGCACAATCCTTCCATCAGTGCTCAGACTGTCCGTCATAGGCTGAGAGAGACTGGACTGAGGGCTTGTAGGCCTGTTGTAAGGCAGGTCCTCACCAGACATCACCGGCAACAACGTTGCCTATGGGCACCAACCCACCGTTGTTGGACTAGACAGGACTGACAAAAAGTGCTCTTCACTGATGAGTCGCGGTTTTGTCTCACCAGGGGTGATGGTCAGATTCGCGCAGGGTATATTGCTTCCTGCAGGCTCATCCTGACATGACCCTCCAGCATGACAATGCCACCAGCCATACTGCTCGTTCTGTGCGTGATTTCCTGCAAGACAGAAATGTCAGTGTTCTGCCATGATCAGCGAAGAGCCCAGATCTCAATCCCATTGAGCACGTCTGGGACCTGTTGGATCGGAGGGTGAGGGCTAGGGCCACTCCCCCCAGAAATGTCCTGGAACTTGCAGGTGCCTTGGTGGAAGAGTGGGGTAACCTCTCAATGCAAGAACTGACAAATCTGGTGCAGTCCATGAGGAGGAGATGCACTGCAGTACTTAATGCAGCTGGTGGCCCCACCAGACACTGACTGTTACTTTTGATTTTGACCCCCCCTTTGTTCAGGGACACATTATTCCATTTCTGTCAGTCACATGTCTGTGGAATTTGTTCAGTTTATGTCTCAGTTGTTAAATCTTGTTATGTTCATACAAATATTTACACATGTTAAGTTTACTGAAAATAAACGCAGTTGACAGTCAGAGGACTTTTTTTTTTAATGAGTTTATGTATTTGTGTTTTCTTACGTCAACCCCTTCCCTATTTCACCTCTAGATGGAGATTTGTATGCCGGGACATCCGTGGATTTCATGGGCACCAACACAGCTATATTCCGTACCTCTGTGCACAGCAGCAAACAACACTATATACGCACTGAGGCCTACCAGGACCACTGGCTCAATGGTGAGACAGCTATATTCCATACCTCTGCATACAGCAGCAACCAGCACTATATACGCACTGAGAAAACAAACCTCCAAGACTGCAGTGAGCTAATGAGTAGAAGTTTACGTCCTCATCGTGATATAATTTGTTTCCGTCCACGCAGAGCCAGAGTTTGTGGGTTCCTTCTCTATCCCAGACACACACAGTGTGGACGATGACAAAGTCTATATCTTCTTCAAGGAGACAGCTGTAGAGTCCAGCCAGTGGGACAAGAGGGTTTACAACAGAGTGGCACGCGTCTGCAAGGTGAGGGGGATGATATGACCATATGGAGGACAGATACTGTAGCAACTTTAGCCCAACACCTAACCATCTCCCCTTGAGTTTTCAGACCTCTTGTCGTAACAGTGAAGGTGTTGGCTTGACAGTCGCAGGTTTAAGTCCCTGTTGGGACTACTGTCCCGGATATGGAGAACAGATATACAGAATACCATAGGGAATTTGTCCCAACACCTAGCGACCTCTTTTCAGACCTCTTGGCGTAATGGTTGGGGCTACCACCCGAATTCGCTACAATATTATCACAAAGGGCTTATCAGAAGATCCTACAGTAATAGATCCTACAGTAATAGATCCTACAGTAATAGATCCTACAGTAATAGATCCTACAGTAACAGCAGATTCTACAGTAATAGATCCTACAGTAATATATCCTACAGTAACAGCAGATTCTACAGTAATAGATCCTACAGTAATAGATCCTATAGTAACAGCAGATCCTACAGTAGTAGATCCTACAGTAATAGATCCAACAGTAATAGATCCTACACTAATATATCCTACAGTAATAGATCCTACAGTAATATCAGATCCTACAGTAATAGATCCTACAGTAACAGATTCTACAGTAACAGATCCTACAGTAATAGATCCTACAGTAACAGCAGATCATACAGTAACAGCAGAGCCTACAGTAATAGATACTACAGTAACAGCAGATCCTACAGTAATAGATCCCACAGTAATAGATCCTACAGTAATAGATCCTACAGTAACAGCAGATCCTACAGTAATAGATCCTACAGTAATAGATCCTACAGTAACAGCAGAGCCTACAGTAATAGATCCTACAGTAATAGATCCTACAGTAACAGCAGATCCTACAGTAATAGATCCTACAGTAATAGATCCTACAGTAATAGATCCTACAGTAATAGATCCTACAGTAATAGATCCTACAGTAATAGATCCTACAGTAATAGATCCTACAGTAATAGATCCTACAGTAACAGCAGATCCTACAGTAATAGATCCTACAGTAATAGATCCTACAGTAAGATCCTACAGTAATAGATCCTACAGTAACAGCAGATCCTACAGTAATAGATCCTACAGTAACATCAGATCCTACAGTAATAGATCCTACAGTAATAGATCCTACAGTAACAGCAGATCCTACAGTAATAGATCCTACAGTAACAGCAGATCCTACAGTAATAGATCCTACAGTAATATATCCTACAGTAACAGCAGAGCCTACAGTAATAGATCCTACAGTAATATATCCTACAGTAATAGATCCTACAGTAACAGCAGATCCTACAGTAATAGATCCTACAGTAATAGATCCTACAGTAACAGCAGATCCTACAGTAATATATCCTACAGTAATAGATCCTACAGTAATATATCCTACAGTAATATAATCCTACAGTAATAGATCCTACAGTAACAGCAGAGCCTACAGTGACTGATTTGACTGATATTAGTGAGACTAAAAGCACCTAATTGAAAGTGATGTAGGTGTTGGTTTCATGTCCGATCTCCTCTGTGTGTCCCGTTAGAATGACGTCGGAGGGAAGAGGAGTCTGATTAACCGCTGGAGTACCTTCCTCAAGGCCCGTCTGGTGTGTTCTGTACCAGGACCAGCTGGACTGGACACACAATTTGACGAACTAGGTATGTTTTTAATTTACACACTGCCCGGCTGAGTTGATGTTTAATGTACCAACAAATTAGTGCACTCTGTTAGGCTGCAAGGTTTCACTTTCTAATTTTGATTGCCAACATTTCAGTATAATTACCCATGACTACTGGTACCATAACCTTGAAAGGAGTATACATCGTTATGTTTGCCTAATAAGGTCTTAGTTTTTTCAATGATCTCTGTTTCCATGATCTCAGTTTCGACGATCTCCGCTTCAACGATTTCTGTTTCCCCACTGTGTGTGTGTTTCAGAGGACGTCTTCATGCTGGAGACCAAAGACTCCCAGAACCCCATCATCTATGGAGTGTTCTCCACCTCCAGGTGAGTTTGGGCTTTTAAACCCAACAAAACACGACGAGATTATGATTCAAAATTACAGAGTATGGTTGAATTAGACAAATGTGTTAAATGATTCGATAACGGAATATTTGGTCTGAGTAGAAAAGTACCCTCAGAACCAGCTTTTCATCTTCTCGGTGAGAAACACAAGAAAAGATAACAGAAAGTTGAGAGGATGTTAAATGGATGTTTTCCTCTTCCTACACTCCCACCACCAGTATGTGCACACACCTTCCCAGTGCTGCAGTGACCCCCAGGGGTCAGGGGTTATACAGGGGTCAGGGTTGTAGAGGCTTGGCTGGTTGTGATATTGTAACCCGCCGGATCCACGTTAACACTCACTTCCCTTCCACCCTCCTCTCTCTTTCTTCTCCACCCTCCTCTCTCTTTCTTCTCCACCCTCCTCTCTCTTTCTTCTCCACCCTCCTCTCTCTTTCTTCTCCACCCTCCTCTCTCTTTCTTCTCCACCCTCCTCTCTCTTTCTTCTCCACCCTCCTCTCTCTTTCTTCTCCACCCTCCTCTCTCTTTCTTCTCCACCCTCCTCTCGCCTCCTTCTTTTCTCCACCCTCCTCTCGCCTCCTTCTCTTCTCCACCCTCCTCTCGCCTCCTTCTCTTCTCCACCCTCCTATCTCTTTTTCTTCTCCATCCTCCTCTCTCTTTCTTCTCCACCCTCCTCTCTCTTTCATCTCCACCCTCCTCCCGCCTCCTTCTCTTCTCCACCCTCCTCTTTCTCTCTCTTCTCCACCCTCCTCTCTCCTCTCTCTCTTCTCCAACCTCCTCTCTCTCTCTTTTCTCCACCCTCCTCTCTCTCAACTCTCTGTCTCTTCTCCACCCTCTATTCTATCTTATCCACCCCCCCTCTCTCTCTACTTCACCCTCCTCTCTCCTCTCTATCTCTTCTCCACCCTCCTCTCTTCTCTGTCTACCCTCCTCCCTCTCTCTCTACTCCACCCTCCTCTCTCCTCTCTGTCTATTCTCCACCCTCCTCTCTCTACTCCACCCTCCTCTCTCCTCTCTGTCTATTCTCCACCCTCCTCTCTTCTCCACCCTCCTCTCTCTCTCTACTCCACCCTCCTCTCTCCTCTCTGTCCATTCTCCACCCTCCACCCTCCTCTCTCTCCTCTCTCCTCTCTCCTCTCTGTCTCTTCTCCACCCTCCTCTCTCCTCTCTGTCTCTTCTCCACCCCCTCTCTCCTCTCTTCTCCACCCTCCTCTCTCTCTACTCCACCCTCCTCTCTCCTCTCTGTCTCTTCTCCACCCTCCTATCTCTCTCTACTCCACCCTCCTCTCTCCTCTCTGTCTCTTCGCCACCCTCCTCTCTCTTTCTTCTCCACCCTTCTATCGCTTTTTCTTCTCCACCCTCCTCTCTCTTTCTTCTCCACCCTCCTCTCGCCTCCTTCTTTTCTCCACCCTCCTCTCACCTCCTTCTCTTCTCCACCCTCCTCTCGCCTCCTTCTCTTCTCCACCCTCCTATCTCTTTTTCTTCTCCACCCTCCTCTCTCTTTCTTCTCCACCCTCCTCTCTCTTTCTTCTCCACCCTCCTCCCACCTCCTTCTCTTCTCCACCCTCCTCTTTCTCTCTCTTCTCTACCCTCCTCTCTCCTCTCTCTCTTCTCCACCCTCCTCTCTCTCTCCTCTCTGTCTCTACTCCACCCTCCTCTCTCCTCTCTGTCTCTTCTCAACCCTCCTATCTCCTCTCTGTCTCTTCTCCACCCTCCTCTCTCCTCTCTTCTCCACCCTCCTCTCTCTCTCTACTCCACCCTCCTCTCTCCTTTCTGTCTCTTCACCACCCTCCACCCTCCTCTCTGTCTCTTCTCCACCCTCCTCTCCTTCCTCTCTACTCTCTCTCTTCCCCCCCCTCTCTCTCTTCTCTCCCTTAGTTCTGTATTCAGAGGGTCAGCAGTGTGTGTCTACTCCATGGCCTCTATCAGGGCAGCCTTCAATGGTCCGTTCGCCCACAAGGAAGGGCCCGACTACCGCTGGGTGGAGTACAAGGGGAGGATCCCATATCCACGACCTGGCACTGTGAGTTCTCAGTAGGGACTGTCTGAGGGTTTGTTTAAGGAAGTGACAGACAGACAGACAGACGGACGGACGAATAGATAGATAGGGAAGCAGTGTCAAACAGACAGACAGACAGACAGACAGACAGACAGACAGACAGACAGACAGACAGACAGACAGACAGACAGACAGACAGACAGACAGACAGACAGACAGACAGACAGACAGACAGACAGACAGACAGACAGACAGACAGACAGACAGACAGACAGACAGACAGACAGACAGAAAGTCCTGTGTGGCTCAGTTGGTAGAGTATGGCATTTGCAACAGCAGGATCATGGATTTGATTCTCACTGGTGTCACCAAACATGTATGCACCTAAGTTGTTTTGAATAAAACATGTAAACAGCTTATGTACAGTATTTATTAAAAAAAGATAAACAGACAGATTGCTAGCCAGGCAGGCAGTCAGACAGACAACGTGTTGATTAAAATAAGATGATAGAGCTGTTGGGAGCTAACTGCTGGCTGGTTGTCGTAACACCTCGGCTATGAGTTCTCCTGGGAAAGCTGTACCTTGTCAGCCAAAGACTTCAGGGGAATGTTTACTATGTTTTAGTGCCCTGATTAGAGTCACTGAACAGCATCACATCGTCAGGTTTAGTTACGACCCCTGATTAGAGTCACTGAACAGCATCACATCGTCTGGTTTAGTTAAAACCCCTGATTAGAGTCACTGAACAGCCCACAGAGATATAGAGTAATAGCAGCCACATTTAAAAGGAGATAAACATAGGCCAATGGAGGTGCTTTTGCCATGTTTAAACACAGCATCTTTTATTTATTTAACTACGCAAGTCAGTTAAGAACAAATTATTATTTACAATGACGGCCTACCGGGAAACAGTGCCTTGTTCAGGGGTAGAACAACTGATTTTTACCTTGTCAGCTCAGGGATGCAATCCAGAAACCTTTCAGTTACTGGCCCAACACTCTGACCCCTAGGCTACCTGCTGGTTACTGGCCCAACGCTCTAACCACTAGGCTACCTGCTGGTTACTGGCCCAACGCTCTAACCACTAGGCTACCTGCTGGTTACTGGCCCAACACTCTAACCACTAGGCTACCTGCTGGTTACTGGCCCAACACTCTGACCACTAGGCTACCTGCTGGTTACTGGCCCAACACTCTGACCACTAGGCTACCTGCTGGTTACTGGCCCAACACTCTAACCACTAGGCTACCTGCTGGTTACTGGTCCAACACTCTGACCACTAGGCTACCTGCTGGTTACTGGCCCAACACTCTGACCACTAGGCTACCTGCCACCCCTACACTCTGACCACTAGGCTACCTGCTGGTTACTGGCCCAACACTCTGACCACTAGGCTACCTGCCACCCCAACACTCTAACCACTAGGCTACCTGCTGGTTACTGGCCCAACACTCTGACCACTAGGCTACCTGCCACCCCAACACTCTAACCACTAGGCTACCTGCTGGTTACTGGCCCAACACTCTGACCACTAGGCTACCTGCCACCCCAACACTCTAACCACTAGGCTACCTGCTGGTTACTGGCCCAACACTCTAACCACTAGGCTACCTGCTGGTTACTGGCCCAACACTCTAACCACTAGGCTACCTGCTGCCCATACTTCCACAATGGTACTCATGCTTGTCATATCCAGCACTAAGGCCTACACTCTCTACATCAGTATAATGCTTTCAGTATGATAGGTGGGAAATGACATAATCTCTGATAACTTAAAGACCCAATGCTGTCAAAAACTATATTTTTGTGTGTTTTAATATACATAGACTGAGTGAACAAAACATTAGGATGCTGGCCCATGTTGACTCCAATGTGTTCCACAGGGATGCTGGCCCATGTTGACTCCAATGTGTTCCACAGGGATGCTGGCCCATGTTGACTCCAATGCGTTCCACAGGGATGCTGGCCCATGTTGACTCCAATGCGTTCCACAGGGATGCTGGCCCATGTTGACTCCAATGTGTTCCACAGGGATGCTGGCCCATGTTGACTCCAATGCGTTCCACAGGGATGCTGGCCCATGTTGACTCCAATGCGTTCCACAGGGATGCTGGCCCATGTTGACTCCAATGTGTTCCACAGGGATGCTGGCCCATGTTGACTCCAATGCGTTCCACAGGGATGCTGGCCCATGTTGACTCCAATGTGTTCCACAGGGATGCTGGCCCATGTTGACTCCAATGTGTTCCACAGGGATGCTGGCCCATGTTGACTCCAATGTGTTCCACAGGGATGCTGGCCCATGTTGACTCCAATGCGTTCCACAGGGATGCTGGCCCATGTTGACTCCAATGCGTTCCACAGGGATGCTGGCCCATGTTGACTCCAATGTGTTCCACAGGGATGCTGGCCCATGTTGACTCCAATGTGTTCCACAGGGATGCTGGCCCATGTTGACTCCAATGTGTTCCACAGGGATGCTGGCCCATGTTGACTCCAATGTGTTCCACAGGGATGCTGGCCCATGTTGACTCCAATGTGTTCCACAGGGATGCTGGCCCATGTTGACTCCAATGTGTTCCACAGGGATGCTGGCCCATGTTGACTCCAATGTGTTCCATAGGGATGCTGGCCCATGTTGACTCCAATGTGTTCCACAGGGATGCTGGCCCATGTTGACTCCAATGCGTTCCACAGGGATGCTGGCCCATGTTGACTCCAATGCGTTCCACAGGGATGCTGGCCCATGTTGACTCCAATGTGTTCCACAGGGATGCTGGCCCATGTTGACTCCAATGTGTTCCACAGGGATGCTGGCCCATGTTGACTCCAATGTGTTCCATAGGGATGCTGGCCCATGTTGACTCCAATGTGTTCCACAGGGATGCTGGCCCATGTTGACTCCAATGCGTTCCACAGGGATGCTGGCCCATGTTGACTCCAATGCGTTCCACAGGGATGCTGGCCCATGTTGACTCAATGTGTTCCACAGGGATGCTGGCCCATGTTGACTCCAATGTGTTCCACAGGGATGCTGGCCCATGTTGACTCCAATGTGTTCCACAGGGATGCTGGCCCATGTTGACTCCAATGCTTCCCACAGTTGTGTTGAGTTTGCTGGGTGTCCTTTGGGCGGGGGGGGGACCATTCTTGATACACACGGGAAAAACCCAGCAGCGTTGCAGTTCTTGACACAAACCGGTGCACCTGTCACCTACTACCATACCCTGTCCATGTATCTTCTTCCCCAGAGTCAGATGAACTCAAGGATCCAATTTGTATGTCTCTACATCCAGTATGAAGGAAGTTAGAGGTAGTTTTGCGAACCAATGCTAATGTTTGTCTATGGAGATTGCATGGCTGTGTGCTCGATTTCTATACTACCTGTCAGCAACGGGTGTTGCTGAAACAGCCGAATCCACTAATTTGAAGGGGTGTCCACATATTTTTGTATACATAGTGTATCATTAACTACTAAGTTTTAAAAAATGGATGTAGAAACTGCAATTTGCCCCTTTAATAAATGATATCACATGGTCTAAATAAAATAACAACTTGATGTGTTCTGTATATCCTCCTCCCCAGTGTCCCAGTGTGACCTACGACCCCCTCCACAAGTCTACCCGTGACTTCCCTGATGACGTAGTGAGTTTCATGAGGGGTCATCATCTGATGTGGGAACCCATCCTACCGGTCACCCGTCGCCCGGTCTTTACCCTGGTCAACGTATCCTACACCCTGAGAAAGTTAGTGGTGGATAGGGTGGACGCTGCGGATGGACAGTATGATGTACTACACCTGGGCACAGGTAAGAGAGTAAACCGAATAGTATATAGTATGAGGCTATCAGTAAGATAATGTACTAATTATAGTATATACAGCTATCAGTAAGATAATGCAATAATTATAGTATATACAGCTATCAGTAAGATAATATAATAATTATAGTGTGTGTATATATATATCAGTAAGATAATGCAATAATTACAGTATATACGGCTATCTGTAATATAATGTAATAATTATTATATATATATATATATATATATATATATATATCAGTGAGATAATGCAATAATTATAGTATATACAGCTATTAGTGAGATAATGTAATAATCATAGTATATATCTATATCTATCAGTACGATAATGCAATAATTACAGTATATACGGCTATCTGTAATATAATGTAATAATTATAATATATATATATATATATATCAGTGAGATAATGCAATAATTATAGTATATACAGCTATTAGTGAGATCATGTAATAATTATAGTATATATCTATCAGTACGATAATGTAATAATTATAGTATACAGAGCTATCAGTAAGATAATATAATAATTAAAGTATATACAGCTATCTATAATATAATGTAATAATTATAGTATATACAGCTATCTGTAATATAATGTAATAATTATAGTATATACAGCTATCAGTAAGATAATGCAATAATTATAGTATATATATCAGTAAGATAATGCAATAATTACAGTATATACAGCTATCGGTGAGATAATGCAATAATTATAGTATATACAGCTATCAGTGAGATCATGTAATAATACTATCAGTGAGATAATGTAATAATTATAGTATATAGAGCTATCAGTAAGATAATGTAATACTTATAGTATATATATATACAGTGGGGCAAAAAAGTATTTAGTCAGCCACCAATTGTGCAAGTTCTCCCACTTAAAAAGATGAGAGAGGCCTGTAATTTTCATCATAGGTACACTTCAACTATGACAGACAAAATTAGAAAGAAAAATCAAGAAAATCACATTGTAGGATTTTTAATGAATATATTTGCAAACAAGCAAGATTTCTAGCTCTCATTTCTGGCTCTCACAGACCTGTAACTTCTTCTTTAAGAGGCTCCTCTGTCCTCCACCCTGTTACCTGTATTAATGGCACCTGTTTGAACTTGTTATCAGTATAAAAGACACCTGTCCACAACCTCAAACAGTCACACTCCAAACTCCACTATGGCCAAGACCAAAGAGCTGTCAAAGGAAACCAGAAACAAAATTGTAGACCTGCACCAGGCTGGGAAGACTGAATCTATAATAGGTAAGCAGCTTGGTTTGAAGAAATCAAATGTGGGAGCAATTATTAGGAAATGGAAGACATACAAGACCACTGATAATCTCCCTCGATCTGGGGCTCCACGCAAAATCTCACCCTGTGGGGTCAAAATGATCACAAGAACGGTGAGCAAAAATCCCAGAACCACACAGGGGGACCTAGTGAATGACCTGCAGAGAGATGGGACCAAAGTATCAAAGCCTACCATCAGTAATACACTACGCCGCCAGGGACTCAAATCCTGCAGTACCAGACGTGTCCCCCTGCTTAAGCCAGTACATGTCTAGGCCCGTCTGAAGTTTGCTAGAGAGCATTTGGATGATCCAGATGAAGATTGGGAGAATGTCATATGGTCAGATGAAACCAAAATATAACTTTTGGGTAAAAACTCAACTCGTCATGTTTGGAGGACAAAGAATGCTGAGTTGCATCCAAACCATACCTACTGTGAAGCATGGGGGTGGAAACATCATGCTTTGGGGCTGTTTTTCTGCAAAGGGACCAGGACGACTGATCCGTGTAAAGGAAAGAATGAATGGGGCCATGTATCATGAGATTTTGAGTGAAAACCTCCTTCCATCAGCAAGGGCATTGAAGATGAAACGTGGCTGGGTCTTTCAGCATGACAATGATCCCAAACACACTGCCTGGGCAACAAAGGAGTGGCTTCATAAGAAGCATTTCAAGATCGTGGAGTTGCCTAGCCAGTCTCCAGATCTCAACACCATAGAAAATCTTAAGAGGGAGTTGAAAGTCTGTGTTGCCCAGCAACAGCCCCAAAACATCACTGCTCTAGAGCAGATCTGCATGGAGGTATGGGCCAAAATACCAGCAACAGTGTGTGAAAACCTTGTGAAGACTTACAGAAAACGTTTGACCTCTGTCATTGCCATCAAAGGGTATATAACAAAGTATTGAGATGAACTTTTGTTATTGACCAAATACTTATTTTCCACCATAATTTGCAAATAAATTCCTTAAAAATCCTACAATGTGATTTTCTAGATTTTTTTTTCTCATTTTGTCTGTCATAGTTGAAGTGTACCTATGATGAAAATTACAGGCCTCTCTCATCTTTTTAAGTGGGAGAACTTGCACAATTGGTGGCTGACTAAATACTTTTTTGCCCCACTGTATATATATATATATATATATATATCAGTAATATAATGTAATAATTATAGTATATACAGCTATCAGTAAGATAATGTAATAATTATAGTATATATCTATATCTATCAGTAAGATAATGTAATAATTATAGTATATATCTATATCTATCAGTAAGATAATGTAATAATTATAGTATATATCTATATCTATCAGTAAGATAATGTAATAATTATAGTATATATCTATATCTATCAGTAAGATAATGTAATAATTATCGGTAAGAGAGTGGGTCAACGTGCCCTGCACCCTACGCAGGGTAGTAAACGTGCCCTACACCCTACGCAGGGTAGTAAACGTGCCCTGCACCCTACGCAGGGTAGTAAACGTGCCCTGCACCCTACGCAGGGTAGTAAACGTGCCCTACACCCTACGCAGGGTAGTAAACGTGCTCTACACCCGTGGCAGCGTGGTAGTGGAAAGAGTGGATGCCGAGGATGGACAGTATGATGTCCTCTATCTAGGAACAGGTACCATTACAGTATGATGTCCTCTATCTAGGAACAGATACCAGGTACCATTACAGTATGATGTCCTCTATCTAGGAACAGATACCATTACAGTATGATGTCCTCTATCTAGGAACAGGTACCATTACAGTATGATGTCCTCTATCTAGGAACAGATACCAGGTACCATTACAGTATGATGTCCTCTATCTAGGAACAGGTACCATTACAGTATGATGTCCTCTATCTAGGAACAGATACCAGGTACCATTACAGTATGATGTCCTCTATCTAGGAACAGATACCAGGTACCATTACAGTATGATGTCCTCTATCTAGGAACAGATACCATTACAGTATGATGTCCTCTATCTAGGAACATATACCAGGTACCATTACAGTATGATGTCCTCTATCTAGGAACATATACCAGGTACCATTACAGTATGATGTCCTCTATCTAGGAACAGATACCAGGTACCATTACAGTATGATGTCCTCTATCTAGGAACAGATGCCAGGTACCATTACAGTATGATTTCATCTATCTAGGAACAGATACCAGGTACCATTACAGTATGATGTCCTCTATCTAGGAACAGATACCATTACAGTATGATGTCCTCTATCTAGGAACAGGTACCAGATACCATTACAGTATGATGTCCTCTATCTAGGAACAGATACCATTACAGTATGATGTCCTCTATCTAGGAACAGGTACCATTACAGTATGATGTCCTCTATCTAGGAACAGGTACCATTACAGTATGATGTCCTCTATCTAGGAACAGGTACCAGATACCATTACAGTATGATGTCCTCTATCTAGGAACAGATGCCAGGTACCATTACAGTATGATGTCCTCTATCTAGGAACAGATGCCAGGTACCATTACAGTATGATGTCCTCTATCTAGGAACAGGTACCATTACAGTATGATGTCCTCTATCTAGGAACAGGTACCATTACAGTATGATGTCCTCTATCTAGGAACAGATACCAGGTACCATTACAGTATGATGTCCTCTATCTAGGAACAGGTACCATTACAGTATGATGTCCTCTATCTAGGAACAGATACCATTACAGTATGATGTCCTCTATCTAGGAACAGATGCCAGGTACCATTACAGTATGATTTCATCTATCTAGGAACAGATACCAGGTACCATTACAGTATGATGTCCTCTATCTAGGAACAGGTACCATTACAGTATGACGTCCTCTATCTAGGAACAGATACCATTACAGTATGATGTCCTCTATCTAGGAACAGGTACCATTACAGTATGATGTCCTCTATCTAGGAACAGATACCAGATACCATTACAGTATGATGTCCTCCATCTAGGAACAGGTACCAGATACCATTACAGTATGATGTCCTCTATCTAGGAACAGATACCATTACAGTATGATGTCCTCTATCTAGGAACAGGTACCATTACAGTATGATGTCCTCTATCTAGGAACAGATACCAGGTACCATTACAGTATGATGTCCTCTATCTAGGAACAGGTACCATTCCAGTATGATGTCCTCTTTCTAGGAACAGGTACCATTACAGTATGATGTCCTCTATCTAGGAACAGATACCATTACAGTATGATGTCCTCTATCTAGGAACAGGTACCATTACAGTATGATGTCCTCTATCTAGGAACAGGTACCATTCCAGTATGATGTCCTCTATCTAGGAACAGGTACCATTACAGTATGATGTCCTCTATCTAGGAACAGATACCATTACAGTATGATGTCCTCTATCTAGGAACAGATACCAGGTACTATTACAGTATGATGTCCTCTATCTAGGAACAAATACCAGGTACCATTACAGTATGATGTCCTCTATCTAGGAACAGATACCAGGTACCATTACAGTATGATGTCCTCTATCTAGGAACAGGTACCAGATACCATTACAGTATGATGTCCTCTATCTAGGAACAGATACCATTACAGTATGATGTCCTCTATCTAGGAACAGGTACCATTACAGTATGATGTCCTCTATCTAGGAACAGGTACCATTCCAGTATGATGTCCTCTATCTAGGAACAGGTACCATTACAGTATGATGTCCTCTATCTAGGAACAGATACCATTACAGTATGATGTCCTCTATCTAGGAACAGATACCAGGTACCATTACAGTATGATGTCCTCTATCTAGGAACAGATACCATTACAGTATGATGTCCTCTATCTAGGAACATATACCAGGTACCATTACAGTATGATGTCCTCTATCTAGGAACATATACCAGGTACCATTACAGTATGATGTCCTCTATCTAGGAACAGATACCAGGTACCATTACAGTATGATGTCCTCTATCTAGGAACAGATGCCAGGTACCATTACAGTATGATTTCATCTATCTAGGAACAGATACCAGGTACCATTACAGTATGATGTCCTCTATCTAGGAACAGGTACCATTACAGTATGATGTCCTCTATCTAGGAACAGATGCCAGGTACCATTACAGTATGATGTCCTCTATCTAGGAACAGGTACCATCAGTATGATGTCCTCTATCTAGGAACAGATACCAGGTACCATTACAGTATGATGTCCTCTATCTAGGAACAGATACCATTACAGTATGATGTCCTCTATCTAGGAACAGGTACCAGATACCATTACAGTATGATGTCCTCTATCTGGGAACAGATGCCAGGTACCATTACAGTATGATGTCCTCTATCTAGGAACAGATGCCAGGTACCATTACAGTATGATGTCCTCTATCTAGGAACAGGTACCATTACAGTATGATGTCCTCTATCTAGGAACAGGTACCATTACAGTATGATGTCCTCTATCTAGGAACAGATACCAGGTACCATTACAGTATGATGTCCTCTATCTAGGAACAGATACCAGGTACCATTACAGTATGATGTCCTCTATCTAGGAACAGGTACCATTACAGTATGATGTCCTCTATCTAGGAACAGATGCCAGGTACCATTACAGTATGATTTCATCTATCTAGGAACAGATACCAGGTACCATTACAGTATGATGTCCTCTATCTAGGAACAGGTACCATTACAGTATGACGTCCTCTATCTAGGAACAGATACCATTACAGTATGATGTCCTCTATCTAGGAACAGGTACCATTACAGTATGATGTCCTCTATCTAGGAACAGATACCAGATACCATTACAGTATGATGTCCTCCATCTAGGAACAGGTACCAGATACCATTACAGTATGATGTCCTCTATCTAGGAACAGGTACCATTACAGTATGATGTCCTCTATCTAGGAACAGATACCAGGTACCATTACAGTATGATGTCCTCTATCTAGGAACAGATACCAGGTACCATTACAGTATGATGTCCTCTATCTAGGAACAGGTACCATTCCAGTATGATGTCCTCTTTCTAGGAACAGGTACCATTACAGTATGATGTCCTCTATCTAGGAACAGATACCATTACAGTATGATGTCCTCTATCTAGGAACAGGTACCATTACAGTATGATGTCCTCTATCTAGGAACAGGTACCATTCCAGTATGATGTCCTCTATCTAGGAACAGGTACCATTACAGTATGATGTCCTCTATCTAGGAACAGATACCATTACAGTATGATGTCCTCTATCTAGGAACAGATACCATTACAGTATGATGTCCTATATCTAGGAACAGATACCAGGTACCATTACAGTATGATGTCCTCTATCTAGGAACAGATACCAGGTACCATTACAGTATGATGTCCTCTATCTAGGAACAGATACCAGGTACCATTACAGTATGATGTCCTCTATCTAGGAACAGGTACCATTACAGTATGATGTCCTCTATCTAGGAACAGATACCAGGTACCATTACAGTATGATGTCCTCTATCTAGGAACAAATACCAGGTACCATTACAGTATGATGTCCTCTATCTAGGAACAGATACCAGGTACCATTACAGTATGATGTCCTCTATCTAGGAACAGATACCATTACAGTATGATGTCCTCTATCTAGGAACAGATACCATTACAGTATGATGTCCTCTATCTAGGAACAGGTACCATTACAGTATGATGTCCTCTATCTAGAAACAGGTACCATTACAGTATGATGTCCTATATCTAGGAACAGATACCAGGTACCATTACAGTATGATGTCCTCTATCTAGGAACAGATACCAGGTACCATTACAGTATGATGTCCTCTATCTAGGAACAGGTACCATTACAGTATGATGTCCTCTATCTAGGAACAGATACCATTACAGTATGATGTCCTCTATCTACCAACAGATACCAGACACCACAACAGTATGATGTCCTCTATCTTGGAACACATACCAACGTGTAAGAGAATGTCTTGTTGAGTTGTTCATGGGTTGCCTTGATACCTAACAACACAACTTCACGACAAGAGAGACTCAGACTCTTCAGGCTACATTATACCGCAGTTACTAGGTATCCCTGTTACTGGGTAACCCTGGATCAGCCAGAGCCACTGGTAATAAAGAGTAAGAGGAATCTAATGAAAAAGCTATTAAACAGACCCTGCTGTGTAATAGTTGGAGGAATCTATTGAAAACCTAAACCTATTAAACAGCCCTTATGTCAGTAGGAGAAATCTAGTAAGGATTTATAGGCACCCTGAGGGGCACGAGTAGCTGTTATACTGTCTCACACACACACACACACACACACACACACACACACACACACACACTGTCTGTCTGTCTGCAGTTGTAGTCTGAAGTTTACGCACACTTAGGTTGGAGTCATTAAAACTCATTTTTTAACCACTCCACACATTTATTGTTAACAAACTATCGTTTTGGCAAGTCGGTTAAGACATCTACCTTGTGCACGACACAAATAATTTTTCCAACAATTGTTTACAGATTATTTAACTTATAATTCACTGTATCACAATTCCAGTGGGTCAGAAGTTTACACACACTAAGTTGACTGTGCTTTTAAACAGCTTGGAAAATTCCCGAAAATTATGTCATGGCTTTAGAAGCTTCTGATAGGCTAATTGACATAATTTGAGTCAATTGGAGGTGTACCTGTGAATGTATTTCAAGGCCTAACTTCAAACTCAGTGCCTCTTAGCTTGACATCATGTGATACAGTGAATTATAAGTGAAATAATCTGCCTGTAAACAATTGTTGGAAAAATGACTTGTGTCGTGCACAAAGTAGATGATGTAACCGACTTTCCAAAACTATAGTTTGTTAACAAGAAATTTGTGGAGTAGTTTAAAAACAAGTTTAAATGGCTCCAACCTAAGTGTATGTAAACTTCCGACTTCAACTGTATATATAATACCCTGACACTGCCAGGGCCCTTCACCCAGGCTTGGTCACCTCTAAGAGCAGATAGCTATGTCCTCAGCACAGAGTAGAGAGAAATGTGTTTGCTGAGGGGCGTCGGTCTTAAAATGATTCACTTCATAAGGGTAGAGTTCAAGGGGCAAGCGCACTCACACACACACACACACACACACACACACACACACACACACACACACACACACACACACACACACACACACACACACACACACACACACACACACACACACACACATAAATGACTGGAAGGGTTGGCTCTTCTTGATAATGTCAGGATGGTCCCAGACCCTGGGAATGACCTCTAATCTAAGGTTACCCTCTGAGGTGATATATTCTCACTCAATAAATAAATCACACACTACCCACACTAACCCTGCCAATGAGATTAGGTTTGGGTCAACACGCGTAACATATCTAGTTCAACTTGAAGAAGCACACACACACACACACACACACACACACACACACACACACACACACACACACACACACACACACACACATGCACACACATGCACACACATGCACACACACACACATGCACACACACACACACACACACACACACACACACACACACACACACACACACACACACACACACACACACACACACACACACACACACACACACACACACACACATGCACACACATGCACACACATGACACACACACACACACATGCACACACACACACATGCATGCACACATGGCACACACACACAAAAGAAACACAATACAAACACCACACACACACATACACACATGCACACATGGATGCACATATGCATGCAAAAGAGGGGACTGTGAAGCATCGCAAACATAGGCAAAAGAAACATGAATACAAACACCACTATAACAAACACACTATACACACATGTACACATGGATGCTGTTTTGTAGATATGTGGTACCAGAGTAGTGGCCTGAGGGCACAACACTTAATGTGTTGTAGATATGTGGTAGTAGAGTAGTGGCCTGAGGGCACAACACTTAATGTGTTGTGAAATCTGTTGTGAATGTAATGTAATGTTTTAAAAATAATCATAAACTTCCTTAATTTTGTTGGACACCAGGAAGAGTATCTGCTGCCTTGGCAGGAAAAAAATGCAAATACAGAGCTAGTATGTAACAATGACACCACAGCATCGATCGATCAATGCATGAAGCACACAGCCAGGAATGGTGGTTGGTTGGTGTGACCTTGGGACTTTTAACTCACCGTTCCATTAAGATCACCAGCTGTATATTAGAGACATCAACTGCAATCGATTGTTATTACCTATGTGGGAATGTATCACTCGGTAACTCTCTCCATTCCCCCTCCCCTCCCCTCTCTCCATTCCCCCTCCCCTCTCTCCATTCCCCCTCCCCTCTCTCCATTCCCCCTCCCCTCTCTCCATTCCCCCTCCCCTCTCTCCATTCCCCCTCCCCTCTCTCCATTCCCCCTCCCCTCTCTCCATTCCCCCACTCCCCTCTCTCCATTCCCCCTCCCCTCTCTCCATTCCCCCTCCCCTCTCTCCATTCCCCCTCCCCTGTCTCCATTCCCCCCTCCCCTCTCTCCATTCCCCCTCCCCTCTCTCCATTCCCCCTCCCCTCTCTCCATTCCCCCTCCCCTCTCTCCATTCCCCCTCCCCTCTCTCCTTTCCCCCTCCCCTCTCTCCATTCCCCCTCCCCTCTCTCTATTCCCCCCCCTCTCTCTATTTCTCCCTATTTCTCCCAGATGATGGCCAGGTGCTGAAAGTGGTGTCTATTCCTAAAGAGAACAGGGAACCTGAGGAGATCATTCTGGAGCAGCTGACTGTGTTTCAGGTGAGAAGGGGCCTGCTTCAGCTTCACCATTTCGTATTCTCTTAAAGTTTCCTACTACCGAGTCAAGAGTTTTAGCTTCAGGAGCAATAGGAACTTCATCTGAATGGGGCCCAGTGTAGAAATGTTTATACCCAACGGCCTATATACTTCACTGATCTGAAAATTGGACCAGGTCTCTCTTGGAAATGCCTGTCTG